>NC_085050.1:68068888-68369188 GCF_963662255.1 Cinclus cinclus | reverse complement strand
AATAGGATAAATATTGCCTTTTCAAAATTGGGTGATTACATGCATAGCATATTAAAATGCTATGAAAAAAATCTATCTAGACTGGTCACAGCTAGTATAAAGGCAAGGACCCATTTACTTAATAGAGGTATTTTAAATGCTAAGAATGGATAATTTTTTTTGTTTCTCAAGAAACTGGTATGTCCATATTATCCTTTCTCTTTCTTTTGTCTTTCTGGAAACATTATATTATTTTGCCTAAAGCTAGATTCAAGCTCATCTCATCTGTCATTCTAGACCCAAACCACATATTTTCATTGATCTGCAGTTACATCAAATTTCTCCTCAATATATGGTTTCACATATACAAAGTGAGTCCTAAAATTCTGCCATTTAAAACTCTCCCTGGTACAGACAGCTTGACAAGAGAAAACAAGAAACTTGGCAGTTCCCTATCAGCCTAAATATACCAGTAACATTTGTGGCACCTGTTTTCGTGTGATGTTTCTTAGTTTCTCAAGTCTATCCAAAATGTTATGATGGGCCAAATCCCAGCTTAAGGTGATGTCTCTCACAATAACCAGTACTAATTGCAAAGAAACTCATATTAGACAAATATGAATAGACCCACTGCACAGAAAAGTCCATTAACAAAGAACAGGCCAAGTGCCTGGCATACACCAAAAAAAAAAGCATATATCTATATTTCTACAGCTGTATATATGTAAATACATAGTAAAGGGCACCCGTATGGAACATACATACAACTACAATCCATGGCCCAGATATTTGGTTCTGCAGTACCCACTATTCAGCATCACACCAATTTCCTTTGTCCTGTTGAGTGAACCAAATGTTGTTGCTGAGACATAAATCTCAAATCTCTAGTCTGGGAGAGCTGATCTCTCATCCCAGGGTGACAGCACCTGGGAAGAACTCCCTTTAAGAAACCCAGATAAATGGACAGAGAAGGTGTTGCAGGGAATTCCAGGAGCTAACCCAGTAGAAACAGCTGGGTCAGGACTGTCCTCTTACTTCACAGCTTAAAAAGCAACCAGGGATGCCTTCCCTTTTTCTATTTTCTTCCTTCAGGAGGGCTGAGGACAAGACCTCCACTGACGGTTTCTTACCTTTAGTGGTCTTTCCATTCTCACTAGGACATGGACAGAGAGGTATAGGCTAAAACATGGATTGCTCATATTTTCATCAGAGATTTGACTACCTGCCAAACCATCCCAGAATTGGTAAGGAATCAAAAGGTCTTAAATCATGTTTTAGACACTGGCTATAAATCATTTGGACTTTACATTTATAATAAACTAGATGCTTTATATTTTCATATATAAAACTCCATCAGTAACAACTCAAGCCAACTGCTTGCTAAAACCAAATTATTCCCATGACTAGAAGTACAGATTCCTTAAATGTATTTGAACAGAATTTGAACAAAAGAAGTCATAGAACTATTCCAAAATTTTGGCAACTGGCAAATTTTAGAAGAAAAAAACAAAAACTTCTTAGTCTCAGATACCTGCTCTGAGACTACTAATTCCATAACTATACTACTGAAATACAATGTACTTACTTTCAGAAGCAACAAGACTCTAAAAGTTCCTCTGCAGGTAAGGATCTAAAGAGCTTGAAAAATCATCATTTAGGATAATCTCAGCTTTAGAGCTCTAGCTATTTTCCATTGTATGGATATAAAGTGCTAACTATTACATCTGATGCATCTTGTTGGGATTTTGGGACCCATACAACTTATGCTAAATAATATTTGTATATTCCATGTTTTTGTTGGACTCACCAACACATCTGCCTTGCGCCAGAATGAGAAATTTAAAAAATATTTAAAGGGATCCCAGCTCTCAAGCCATTTAATTTACAGTCCTGAATATTTTCTTATTACTTGACTCCAGCAAAAGAAGGCAAACATGGCGCACGGAGGCTGGGAAATAGGTGCCATATATTATTTTAAAAGAATAACAACCACCACAACCACAGGGAAGTGATTCCTTTGCATTGTGACATGAGCAGCAGAGATTACAGTGTATGACACAGGCCAAGAGGGGAGGACACATATTTTTGCCTAGGTGCTCACCCACACCCTCTGATTCAGCTTCTTCAGTATTTTAGGACCAGACCTTACAGTAAGATCTGCCTGTGCAGGCTCCTGTTCCTATGCGGCCTCTCACGAAGTTCAATGGGACTGTGCATCGTTCCAGTACTTGGAAACACTATTCCAGTGTCTAGAGTTTTTATCTCTGAACAATATCTAATCAGGGTGTATATATATGTCTTGCATCAGATTCCACCAAAAGACATCACTCAAATATTTACTGGAGAACAGAGTGACTTTGATTTTATATTTTTCTACAGATTTCTTTCCTGTGTCCTGCAAACTAGTGGTGAAACAGAGATAGATAAAATTGAAGGATTTCCCTTAAGATTGATTTCCTTCTTCAAGATAGCATCAGTCTTCTTAATCATCCAAAATCACATTAGAAAAGAAGGCAGCACATATCTTAAACTCTGAGTAGAATATTCTCAAAAGCAACCCTCAAAGTTGAAACTAGAGCTGTCTAAAAGCAACTTTTTCTAAGTGTAAGCACGTGCAACCAACAGAAAGACTGCTCAAGGTAAAAATTTGCTGCTGGGGACTCAAAGTCTTGAAGGGTAGGACCGTGAGTCTTACAGATTTTTTTGTTTGGCTGGTAATTTGTTAAACTTTGGGCCAGTCAGGTTCCATGGCCTGAAAGCCCTTTAGCAGCTGGAGTGCATTAGCTGCAGTGCTAATGGAGCTGGAGTGTGTCTTCCAGCAAAATTTCACCGAAAGGAATCTCGTCCACCTTCTCCAAGACCTTTTGCCAATGCATATCAAAACAAGGTAAGTGTGGACAACTGGTAGATTCTCTTCAAAAGTCCTGAGCTGGACTAAAACATGCAGGTGGATGTTCCCTGTGCATATGCTTTGCAGTGTGGAGACTGGCAGAGATCACTGACTCACAGTGTTTCACAGGGACAATACCATCACTGATATGGTTTCCTACTTAAAAAAAAAAAAAAAACAAAAAACCTAATAAATCATAAGACTAGAAAAGTAAGATAACATAATTCCTCCCCTATAGCAGTTTTCCCTAATACCAATTTGTCTGGCTTCAAGTCTGCTAAGTAAATATGTATGGAAACTAGAGACAGTCAAGCAATTATGAAACAAATAAAGTGATCAGTTACATAATCCTTCTGCTAAGATATCATCACATTATGGAAAAGTCTGAGAAATCTTACTCTGTTTCCTCTACTGTTTGTTTCCTTTCAATCTTCCTTGCAAAAAACACATATTGGCTCTGGTATCATAGCAGGAGACAACTCATTTACCTCAATTTATTTAGCCTATTCAGGAAAAAAAAAAAAAATCATATTCAAGCAATCCGACATAATGAAACAGATTGTCTCTCTGTAGGTGTTAGCGCATAAAACCAAAGGTAACAATGAACTTTTTTAAAATTAAAGGAGAACTGAAAATGTCTCCATACACCCTTCTCTGTAAAATCTAAACATCTGCTCAAGATCCTGATGCAGTAACACAATATGTCTGCAGCTTTCGTAGCTATGAATAAATGCATCTTAAAACACAATACTGCAAAGCCCATTCCTCCTCCATTCGCTTGCCAAATTCAGAGTTCACAAATCTCTGACCTGGGTCCTCTAAACAGTTCCTGGCCCCGTGGCCTCCCTTGGGAGCTGCAAAGGTGGAGGGAGCTGGCTGTGGGCAGCACTGCTCCCTCCTCGTGCAGGAGTGCCCTCGCTGGCACACAGAGATCCAGACCCAGAGACCTGGTACCCAGAGACCCTGACAGAGCCAGAGGTACTGGGGGGAATGGAAGACACGGTAGGGCTGTGGCCAAGGTGGCAGAGCCTGGGCAGGTGATGACCCTGAAGAGCTGGAATGTATCTGTACAGCTCAAAACTGCCATGGATTTTATTTGGTAAGCAAGAATCACAGGCAGTAATGATGTCAAAATCACCTTATTGAAACAACACCTTCTATCCGTCACACTGTGGTCAAAGGTATCCCCTAAACACAACACCAAGGGCTTCACAGGCATGAAAGCCTGAACGTTATTTTCAGCATATTTCATTATATCAAAAAGAAAATTACAGCAAATAGAACCTTGAATCCTTGAAATGAAAAAGAAAATTAAAAATTTTATTTATTTGTGGACTAGTTTCAGATGAACAACAATTTAACTCACTGCTCTCACAAAGAGACAAGGACTGTAGTCTTTGTTGCCTGGGGCTTCAACGCAAGTTCATGGAACTTTCTTGAAACTCTTCTTTAGTTAAGTCATGATTGCTAAATTCAGATTTGGCTTAGTCAGTGACATTTCTGTACATTACTTCATGGATCATAGCTGTGTACCAAGGTAAATGTATTTTCCTTAAAGATTCTTCTTATTTGATGTTTAATATCAACACACCTTGTGGCTATCACGGTATTAAAGCAGCTGCTCTAACAAGAAACACCTTTAAGTTTGGAAGGCTTTTTAGCTGAGTCCAATTTGTTTATCCTTGATAAATTATTTCTGATTTGTTACCTAGTTTGGGTTATAGAGTTATCAGCTCTTCATGAAAGAGCTAAACCCCCAAACCTGCTATTTTTCAGGGGATATTTCGTTATTGTGTTCCACCTCATTCCCTTTTGTTTCATTTTTCTCCTGGTAGAAGACTCTGCCAAATGTTTCAAAGCCCTTCTTGGCAAGTAATAAAATAATTTGGACAGAGTAAACTGCAATTAGAATTTTTTGGCAGGTTTCTTATTTTGGATGCTGATGAGAAGGGTATCAGTTTTAGCATACTTGACCAGTTCATTATTTCAGATAATTTCCTGCCACACAGTACCATTGCTACAGATTGTGCTTGGCTGAAAAACCAGCAAGGAAACATCCCAATTTTGAGTGCAGATAACGTTAAACAAATTGTTTTTTCTCCCCATCTGTCATTCATGCTAACTCAACTAATAAAATCTTATTTCTCTCCTTAATACTGTGTGTCCAAAAACCGTTTCTTACACTCCAGAATGTAATATCATGTCACTTATTATACAAGAAAAGGTTGTAAAACACACAGAGGAACACATTTGCATTGCTATTATTAGGGGCCAAATTCAATTATTCCTTCTTTTGCTTGGCTTTGGCACCACAAAAATCTATGTACATTCCAATAAGACCAATTTTTTTGGTAGGTTTTTTTGGGGGAGATTTACAAAAGGGCTGTGACCTTCTGCACTTTCCTGCACGCTAGAAGTCATAGGTTTTTATTGGATCCTGCTCTAAATTTGTGTCAGCACTTCCTTTGTAAATCCTTATTTTGATATGGATTATAAACTGTTCATTAAAAAAATCCATCGCAGACTCAAAGTCTATTTTTTTGGCGTGGAGAGTGTTAAGTACCAGGTTTGATGATTTGGTATTTCTAGACCCTAAGATTACAAACAAAACACACCTTGTCAGAGTTCAGAAACACTTTTTACCCATGAGAGATTTGTTTGCTGTATGCTTTACAGTTAAAGTATCAGGCAAGCTGCTTGCTGGAGTTTTTATTTCCCCTACCCAGCTTTTCCAATAAAAACTTCCAATTAAACCATCAGTGACAGATCACAATGCAGGACGTGCCATTATGCCTGTTTCTCCCCCTGCTAGGAGAAGTCCTAGTGGTTTGTGTAATTTCTTCCTCACAGAGTTACCACCTTTGGAGAAAAATACTCACAATACTAAATCAGGGCCAGAGAGTACTGAGGGTGAAAAGGGGTCAAGATCCATGTCCTCACTGCCAGGGAGAGTTGTTTTTTCTCCAGCTGTCTACAGTGAGGTATTTCACAATGAAAGAGGACTGCAATCTTTTACCTGTTGTTATAGATGGCATCAAGGACCAGCACCTGGCTTGCCAGCGTCCTCAATTCTTCAGCTCCATCTCCAGCACATGCCATGCCTCCTTCTGCAAGTGGAGTTGTATTGAACAGTCCTTTATTATACAGTTAAGGAATACGAGAAACAGTTCTAAAAGTGTAGCTTTCCCCATCTCTTCTTTGTTCTCTTGTCCTTAGAAAACATGCACCTGCTCTGGGCAGACAAAACCTGATCTGGTAACACCATAACCAGTGATTTCTTCAAGATCATTTCATTGCCAGTGATCTCCCATTGCAGGGCAACTTAAGGAAGCAAGATAGACTTACACAGCTCACTTCTCCTCCATCACAGAGTAGCTTTGCTGTTTGCCTATCTGTCCTCCATACACTTTTAAGCACCGTTACCATGTTCAAGGAAAATGCACACAGCCCTCACTGTGACCTGTGCTTTCCCTACCCAGCAAAACGTGTTTGACTGATAACACAGCAATACACAGAAGTCGTGTGCAACACCTCCAGGAATGATCAGCTGCCTCTGAGAGGCCTCAAAGAGAAAGACAACCAGCACATCTTAACCATTTGAAAAGTTCAAAGCTAAATAACTTTAAGGACAGAAGTTCTTTATGGAAAATGTATGGAGAGCTGACACTGATCAGTACACGCATTTTTATAAGGAACAAGAAGAGAAATCCACAAGAATTCATAGTGCTGTTCACAGGGCTGCACTGACTTCAGCTTTGTGAAAGCACCACACTGGAGTCCCACGTTGCAGGGAGAGCCATTCGTGTGGTCCCTGCTGGTGGTGTTTTCACAATTCTTGTAATTAATTTGATATGAGTGTTCCTGGCAGTGTTGGTGGCTGAGTACTGCAGAAGCTGGATAACACTTCACTGATGATTTGCAGAAACCCTCGTATGTTTATAACTTCAGCAGACCATCAAATCCACAAAACAATTTGGTCAGTTTAATAATTATCCCAGGAAGCAAAGTAGGGCTGCCATTATCAAGATGCTAGCTTCTGCCTAATGATTTAAACCAGTTTTCACTCTTTGGGGTGACAGATGTGCTTGGACATTACACAGAATGCATTATTTCCATAATGGGATTGTGACTTGTTACTGATGTCCATCGCTTTCATCCCCACGTTCACATCACCTATTTATGTCAATCTCAATAACTAGTCACATGTATGGCTATCTGCGTAGCTACATGAAGACTTTCAAGAAAACTTGTGAATATTACTAATTTTATTCTGCTTCATTAACTCTTTTACATTGTTTGCTTCTTAAAGTAAAGCAATTTTTTTTTTCTGCTGTTGAATATTAACACCTTCATTGAAACACTCATAATTGTTGACCTCCTGTAAGGGAATGTTTTCCCTTTACAGCATTCAGATCTTAGGGAGTTGGTGGAACCTTAGATTTCAAATTAGTGTCATCACATACAATCAGTAGGGGAAGAAAACCTGTGTATTTACAGTATCTACAGTCAGAAGAATTAAAACAAATTTTAAATATGCATAGACATAATTGTCACATTTCCCACTGAAAACGCCAGCCCTAGTTAGACTCCATGGAATGCTGAGAAAAGAAAATAAAAAAGTAACAAAAGAGAATTTCAAATTAATTGCATAACTTCCATCCATGTTGTCAGCTTTCTTGTTTAAAAGAGAATAAGCCAGGCTCTTCACAAAATCCATGAGATTTACCTGTCTCATACCTACAAGGCCCTTGGCCTCTCTTCTTTGCATAATTTCACCTCCTGGCATTTCACCTTTTCCTGCTTGCAATATGCTGATAGACAGAACAACATAAATAGAGCTGGAACTGCCAAATTTTTCAAATTTTTTCCCCTTCAGTTTTGTTTAAACTCAAGGTCAAATGTGTCATTGAAACAAAATACTTATACAAATCCCTCCATGTTTTACTGAAGAAAAGGCAACACTCATGCATACTAATGACAACTGGAAATACAAATCACAACCATGGTGCATTCCCCAAAAGAGACAAATTCTCCAGAAGACTGAAGATGGAGTCAAAACTGCAGCTTCCTCTCCTAAATGAAGGCAAAACTTGCTTTTTCTTTGTATTATTTCATAAGCATGTAAATGAACAGAGATAATTTCTAGTGCTCACTTCATGCTTCAAGGAAAAGAATTTTCCGCTGCACACTTAGCTTACTGAATCTAGCAAGGCCTCATCATCTTAATACAGACAATTATATATAATTGTATAAAATACAAAACAAAGAGAGAGAATGTCAAATCTACCATGGCCTGCTACACCAAACACACAAGGTGTCCCATATTTTAGTTTCTTCCAGACAACTGTATAATGATACTGCTGCTAAATTATACTGAAGTTACACTGTGAGATTTACAAAGAAATGAGCTAAATGCTGGTTCGCTGAACTCCAAGACATCAGGAAAATCTGACATCAAACCCACACTGGCTCAAAAGCAAACTTTCAAACTGAAAAGGGAGGATACACGATTAGTCATCCTCTCTAATTAGGAGGATGATGATGCAATCTACTGTAGATGACCTTCACTAAGTCACTGTCATTGTGAAACATTGTGTCTTTAGCTAAAAAAGCACATAATTCTTGCCATAAAACTGCCTTTCCTAGGAATAACTTATGTTTCTGCCCCAGATGAGTATTTCTGGATGGAATCTGTTTTGGTTTTCAAGTCTAGAAGGAGTCAGCTCACCCTGGTCCTTATTCTACCTACTGGATAATACCATTCTGCATTTTTAGGGTCAGATTGAGGCACTTTAGTGAAGGTATACCACAACACACCATGCTTTCTCCTGTCTCCAGTCTCAAACCATGATCTGCCTGTCTTGCACACTAAAGCAAAAGGCTCCTATCTTAAACCTTCAAGTATTAACACAGATTAAATTTCCCTCATTTCACTGCAATTTTCTAGCTGTTTCGTCCCTCATACTCTCTCCCTACATCCTCTAGAATGTGACCACGATGCAGGCTCTCTCCCTTCCTCTATCCAGAGGGAGAAGCATGCTGCAGAAGGCTGAAGAAATTCTCACACTATCCACAGTGTGCTGGGATTTGCAATCTCCTTCACTCCTGAGGGAGTCTAGCCCAAGGCCAGACTTGCATGCAAGTAATTTTTATGCATTTACGACTGCATATGTATGTACCAGACTTCTGTGGCAAAGGGCCAAACATAGCTGTGTCTCTTTCCAGGCTCCATATAGATGATGGTATCAAACCCATTGACACTGTTTAAGAGGGTACATGTTAAAAGGTCCAAAGAGAAATGTAAAGTAAAACGTGTGGCCTCCATATGCAACTCTGTTCCCCAAACAGGCAAGGATGTAAATCTCTGGTTTCTCAGCAGTTGAAAGGAAAAGCCCAGGATCAGAAACCAAAAGTCCACTACATCCCAATGCTCGCTGTTTTCCACTGGCTGGCTGTAAGTCTTCAAAAACCACCTCGCAGTTGACAGGGATTAATTGGAGATTAGTCTTTCTGACCTGAGACAGAACTTCAGAGAAATACTGACTAATACCCCCTGTAGCTGTAACAGACTAACATGAAACTGCAGACCCTGGGAAAAGAAAAAAAAGCTCAGCTGAGTAGGAGAATGCTCTTCTACACAATGCTCTTCAGTAGTTCCTATGTAGGATAGAGTTTATATCTGGCCAGGTTCTTCAATAAACCAGCTTGATTCCTTCTGTAACCCCAGTTGATCCAGTTTCCAGAGTTGCCATCCCACTGGTGAAGAAAGTAAAATTTGTCCTGCACACTCGAGACAGCTTCACCATGAAAGGATGTACCCTACCTGTTGATTCAAGTAACCTACAAAATTCTTCTTCCAAAACACTGGATGTACTGGCTTCTGCTGAACAGAAAATAAGAAAGTATTTTTCTCTGTTCATCTGTGGGTAGAAGAAGGCTAAAGCAGTTTGGATATTTCTAGGTAGAAGCAAAGGGAAAGAGGAAATCAGTGTATTTATGGTCCTCTGTGTCTTCAGCCTACTCTACCTACTGCCATAATAACACAAGCACCCTACAGATGCTTTTCTGCACTGACAAAGAGAACTTTTCTGTGACACACACACAGATGCTTGGGCCAGTTAGCAACTCCCCGAGTTACCCCATTTTCAGGGTGTTTATGGATTCTGCATGGCAGGCTGGCATCAGCTATAGCCAGTTGAAGTAAACTGAGCTAAGAATTTCCTCCAGAAGAATGAAAAATGAGTAATCTCATGGCACTGAGTTCAGGGGCCCAAAGCACTCTCCTGCAGGGTCTCTGCTTCATTTTGGCCCCAGCCTGACCGAGCTTGTGTTTAACTGTGGGGTTGAAAATGCCCTGTAATTGTAAGCCTGAGCAGCAGATTAGTTTATTTGACTTACACCATATGATGAAAAGACAGAGCCAGATTAGATAGCTTAGTTTACAAACAATAAATGAGGTAATTTGACCTAGAAAGCTTTGCTTAAATGTTTGCCTACGTAGAACATATGGAATATTCACATAAACATATAAAACATTTAAAAAAAAACAAACCTAACAAATGCTTTTCCATGTGTTCTCAAAGGTGTTTCACAAATATGCACTTTTTTCCCACACAAATGCCATGTTCTTCTGGGCTCACATAAATAAAATTGATAACATTGTTTGAAAGGTACCTGAAGGTGTCTGTGAGGGTTGTTGGTACTTTTGTAATTTCCACAGGTATAGTTTAGGCACAACTGTTTGCAAGTCTGTTTAGCCTGGATGTAATTGTGTTCAATCAGAAAAATTTCAGAGCAATGCAGATAATAGAGGCTCCTTCCACATGTGGAGGGAATTATGGAGGTATTTACCTTATAAGAAAACAGTCTATCTTAAGTTTCTTTCAGGAGCTTGTGTTTGTCTTCCAATATTCCTCCCTGAGAGAACATCCAGAACTAGAGAACAGCTCCGTATTATATTTATGAATTATCTGAGAGCACACTGCAAGTTATTACAATTTTTACTATCTGAAATGATTTAATGGTCACCCACAAATTGTGCAACTGGTTACCTAATATACATCATGTGACTTTCTCTTCCTTGATTAGATTAGGCAAATCTGAGCCAGGGGCTCAAAATGTGCTTTTCATGAGTGTTCTTATGAACAAAAAGGTACTTTCACTAATATTCACAGAAGGAAAATAAAAGCCTCAGGTCAGGAAATCACTAAAGCATGTGTTTAATTCCTCCCCTCCTTAAGAGAGGAGTTATGCTCACACTTAAGTTGCATTGCTTAACTGCTGTCTGAATGCTTTTCTGAACCAGAACCAACAAAGAGGCAGCCACAGCTCAGTCATCTTTAAACACTAAAAATGGTTTAAAGAGAATTAAGTCTTCTGATTTATTGCAGCAATCATGCCCTTTTAAAATTTACTAATTTTGCATTTTTCTAACCTCAATATTCAGTTAATATTGGTTTTCAGCCCTCAGTCCTTAAATTCTTGTGCCCTCATGTGACTGAAACACGCTTAATAGGATAGCCTCCATATGTCCTATTAGACAAAATTTGTGTTTTAAACCTTGATCCAAGAGTAATTGAAGTTAATGGAAAGACTTAATTGTTTTCAATGAGAGTTGGATGAAGAACTGATAGTTTAACTCTGGACATTCTCTTTTGAACATACTCACCAAGGTGCTGATCCAACTCCCAGTGAAGTCAATAGAGGGATTTGTGTTGGGATTTGGATAGTAACTCCATTCTTCTTGGAGTCAAAACCCCTTTGTCAATATGCACATGCACAAATACAGAGATATAAATGAAAACAAATGTTTGGCAACTTGTGACAGAATGTCCAAATCTGTATCTGTGTATTTGGGCCAAACCAAAATTGTTACACTTGACAAAAACATCATTATGATGATCTGGTTTTGGTTTTTGCTTACTAGTAATTGTTTGGTGAGCATAAATCTAACTTCTCATATTTTATTTTTTTGCATAAATATATTCTACTGTCACTGTAGACAGTAAAATGAGAGGGATTTCTATGTAAAACTCTCTGTTCAGACTTGTCATAACTTTGACAAACATAATACTCTCAGACCAGAATTTTCCATGCTTGGGCTTCATCAAGAGCAATTCTGTTTTTGCCAAGTATGAAGAAGTTTGCTTCAGCTCTTTCTTAGTTTCCAAAACACAAAAGGTTTCTCATTTAGGATCGATCCTACACTCAAAACAAAAGGGATGTGGGCTGGATTCCCAGAGGTGCAGCGCTCTCGCAGTTCCCATTGGCTTTAGTGTTTCTAAAATCAGCTTCTGTGTTTTTAAAACAAGAATTCCAAGTGGATGAGGGAATTCTGACTTGGACACAATGAGCCAAGAGGAACCTTGGCTAGCAGAGTTGCAGGGAGTGAGGATGTTGCTGATTGCTTCATCTGCTGAGAGTGTGCGTTACGTGCCACACATTTGCTGTGCTCTGCGCTAACAGAGCAGCGCTCGTGGCAGCACACGAGGACAAGAACAAGGTGGACACTGAAGGGAAGACAAAGGGATGGGAAATCTTCCAAACCCTTTTCCAACCTTTTCTGCCTTCCACACAACTGAGGCAGCTTTTTCTGCTATACACATAATTTCACAATTTATGCTGATAACAACTCAGTCCATTCCATACCCCCTAAATGATTTTAAGGTCAGTGACAAAATAACTGGTTCAGCCCCTGGAATCTTTTCCAGAATGGTGCAGGCACTGGCATTTTTAGGCTAAGATGATCCTTTCTGGGTTGTGCTGCCCTTCCAAATACCAGCTCAGGCTACTCATTAAACATTGAGGCCATTCTGCAGTTACTTGGCTTGTGTTCTCCAAGACACTGTAATTTTTACTGCATGAAGCAAATATCACTGGATTACCCATCTCACTGTGTTCTCAAGATATTAGAGGCCACCTTTAAAGTACATCCATAAGCCCTTATGATGAGAAGGACACAAGAAATATATGGATACTGAAAAGTAGTACCTAAACTCTAAAGGTCAGTGAACAAGCATAAAAAAACCCAAGCGAGACTGGCATGGTAAGAAACGAATCCCTACAGTTTGAAAATAATTTAATTAATTCATCAGTAGCATAACACAAAAACATTCCTGGCTATTCATTCTCTGGCTGACACAGGCATAAAACACTTCCCTCGATAGGTCTATTTGTTGCAGCAAGAGGGTTTGGGTTATTTTTTGTGTTTTGCCATGTTTGCTTTTAAACAAAGATTGCAGAGCCTGGAAAATATATGAAATAATAATTATAAAATACAAAGTTGCAATAAGAATTTGGAATTATGTTAAAAGGTATTTGGTAAATGGATACTGAAAGGGACTAAAGTGACTGACTATCAAATCCATTACTTGAGAGTGGAAAAGTCAGAGTCAAGAGAAGGAATTCCACCTCCATGGGGGCAGAAGATAGAATAGTTCAGTAGGAAAGGACCTACAGCGATCAACTGCATATGTGATAGGTCCAGCTGCAAAGGTGATAGTGATTTGAAGCTATCTGCAGCTGGAGAGAGAAAACAATATAGATCATACTAAAATGCTGTAGTTTGAGTGGCTACTTATAATTTATGGATGAAAACTGGGTCCCTAAAAGAGTTCCCCAGCCTGCTGCGGTGTTTATCTAAGCTTTTGCTTGTTTTATAGACCTCGCTTACTGCTTTTAACAACACAAAGAAAACAAATTAAAATAAATGAAAAGAAAAACGTCCCCTAGCAATAAACAGGCTGCGAATTACAGAACAGCAGTAGCTGCTTTTGAAGGCTAGAACGGCAAAGGCACACATGCTGTAACAGCCCCAGGGGTTGACAGATGCCAAAATGCCTGAGTGATTTGTTCATTCATCTCCAGGCAGGTACTGACAACAGCTCCTCTCCAAAGGGGAGGCTGCATATTGTGCTGACATCCACATCAGATGGCTGAAATCCCACCAGGACTTCTGGGCCACACATTTTTTAGCCTGAAGACCAGAGAATGATTTTAAGGCATCTCTCCAATACCTGATTTACAAAAGGCAGCAAAAATGGAGAAGGAAGAGGGGATGTCCTTTCAAATACATCTCTTAAGTTCAGTTACCAAAGTTGCACTCAACTTTGCAGTTTTTCCAGACCGATCACTTATTTCAAAAAGCCAAAAACATACCATTGAGGGAAAAACAAAAGGAAAGTATTTTTCCAGAAACAGTTTTTCTGGAAAGGACGTGTTATCATGGTAAAGAGAATTTACATTTTATATTCCTCAAATGTTGATTAACTTGATCACTTGCTATGAAACTCCCTAACATCTACTGAATCAGGTGGGTATCTTTAGCCTAACTCCTAATTTAAGTCTGAAAACTCTTTTCTGTACCCACTGTGCATTTCAAATGAACTCAAAACCAGATATTAGAACTCAATATATTTCTTGGGGAACCACCAGTGTTCTTTGTATTTAACCCTGTGACCTCTGCCTCTGTATGGGCTAAACTACACCAGCCTCTGTGGGAGGAAGATTTAAGCCCAGAGCCACAGTCTCACAGGACTGGAGGGGCCTGTCTTTAGAAGAATGAAATTAAGCACACTTTATTTGAGAAAGTTCCTATTGGTGAACTTGGCAGGACAAAAGGACAAGTCTTCAAACTTGCTTTACTTAGCAAGATTCGGGAGAAACGCGCCGACTGTACATTCTCTACCCTCATTATATTCTTGGAGTTTTGACTTCCTCTGTTGCTCCCCAGCCACAGATAGGTATCTAAACACGGGGAAGGCAGAGTGTTTTCACAGCTGCTGGAACCGTGTTATACCTATGGACTGCAGGCCACACAGGGGGAGCACAGCCACTCCACTATTGAAATTGTAAGATGTTGCTTAAATCAATAGGTTTTAATTGTACTGCTTCACTTTCAGTTCTCTACCTGGACCAAAAAAAAAAAAAAATGTTGCTAGCAAAAGGAGAGTAGTTAGATTTCTTTGGGGGAGTCAGAGCAGGAAAGAAGACGATCTTATGAAACCACCAACACTTTGCAGCTCTTTATACTTGACAGCATATACATAGCTGTGCATTTCAGAATGTACCAATGCTTCTCAAAAATCTAAGCACCTTGTAGGGCAAAATAGTACTTCAGGAGTTATTTTTTTTCTCTCTCTTCTGAAGTATCACTAAGAAAATGAATAAGAAAGAGAGGAGTCCAAACTCTGAGACTTCAATTTTTTCCAAATGGAAGACATCATCCCTTTCACAACTGAATACTGCACTTAAAATGTTTGAATTTCAGTTGAAAAACAAACTACCTGTATTTGATATAGGGTTCAGTGTATTTTTAGCACATTCAGAGTCTCACTTCACTATTTTATGTTGGCTCATATTGGCCAATGTAATTTGTCCAGTGGCCTAAAAGAGCACTTACTGCCCTTTATCTACATAGAGGAGGATTAGCATCACAAAAATGATCTTGTAATTGGTACTGTTGGCAGTGCCAGATGAAAGACAATGATTCTGAAACACTTAAGAAGCTACTACCCAAATCTGCAACTTCTGGAAATTCATGTAGGTCCATTACAACGAATGGAGTTTTGCCAATGAGGCCAACTGATGACCTCCATTTTAAAACAAAAGATACCCAGCCTTGACCATTCTTTTATTGTTCTGATTCTTTTGCAGACTTAGAACATATAACACAAATGCTTAAAATAACCCTACCATTTATTATTCCAGGAGCAATGTTTACTTAATAATACAGTCAAAATGTGTCTGGAATTTTGAAACACAATTTATTTTCCCACAACATGCCAGGCAATCAAAAAAGTTACATTCCATATCCAGAACAAAAAAATCATGTCTTTTACAAAACAAGAAAAAGTAAATCATTAAAAAAATATATTGCTAAGGCTAAAAATCTATAAAATAACACTGACCTTTTTATATACCTCATAAACAGCACAGAGAAATTCCTGCTTCTGCCAAACACTCCAGTTTGCAACAGTGTTCCAAATTTTCATTAGCACAGCAACCATACTGCCTGATATCCAGTGGCTCAAACTGTTTTCTCACTCTTCCTTCTGAAAAAAAAATAAATAATAAAGGTAACTAAAACCCAACCAGACAGGTTCATTTTATATCAATATAACACATCTAGATAGCAAAACATCTACAAGTGATACAGTTAGAGCTGAAATGTGCCCAACCCAGAAACCCAGGTTATAGCTCAGATTTTGGAAAACATTGTTTTAGGCATAAACCCTTTCCCTTAAGGTTCTTCAGACATGTTGTTAGAACAGGACATGGACTGGTAAACAAGATCAGTATATTTAAGAACATTTTGAGAATAACTTGAAGAATAAATATGTCTGCAGATGATTATTTTCAGAAGACTGCAAGGAAACATTTGGAGATTAAATTGTTGTGTTAATTACGCTTTTTTTTTTTAATACTCAGTAAAAACACATTTTAAAATTTCTTCATTTCTCTACCATGACATGAAAGCAAAATGCCACAGAAATCCTTTTAGTTTCTTAGCTTCTTACAACAAAGAGAAATTTACAGGAGAGCCGAAGGAAGAGATAAAAATACTGACTGCATAAGATTCAAATTAGGATCCTGATTCTCCCCAGCCAAAAAATTCCAGATAATTTGATCTAGGATTTTCAACCAATAAGCAGGTATTCCTTCCAAATATCTACACTCTCAGTTTTGAAGGTCATGGTAATTACCTGTTTATCTCATGAGATATTTTGATATGTGAGATGTTACAGAGCAAGGAAAGTGGTTGGTGGCTGTTGGTGTTTTTCATGCTGTTTGTATTGGAGTAAAAAAGAGTGTGCTAGAATGATGATTATTAAAATAGGAATGAGTTATAATTCCCTTATTCTTTCTCTGATGAAAAAAAAAAAAAAGAAAGAAAAGAATCCAAACCAGCAAACAAACAAACAAAAACAAAAAACCCAAACCAATTAAAAACAACGCAAAAGATGGGAAATAGGAACAGAGAAGGAGAGGAAAATAAAAACCTGTTGGTTCAATGTTTTTCCAGTTCTCTTCCCTGTAATATATACATGGAAAACAAAACTAACGGAGGGATCTTTGGGTTGGTGTATGACATTTAGGTGTCACAAAAAAAGTCTATTAAAACCTCACCAAATATTGTTTCAGCTGCTTCAGAGTACACTCTGCAGTCACATAATGTTGAAGGTACCTGATTCCTCATCAGAAATGTTCAACACCTCTTGGGCCTGGGTCCTGTTACAAGAGAAACAGTTTAAAGGAGCTGGAAGTGAAAATAATCTTTGTAGCAGATGATGTGAACAACATAAGCTCATTGTCAGAAAATACTAGAAATTAACAACAAAAGGGAACTGAAACTCCTTTGTATAAAGTGTGTTAAGAATTATGTCAGAAGACAAAGAATGCCAAATAATGAAAAGAAAAGGAATCATCAAATTTAATTGAAAGGTGCAGTTTTAAAGGAAAGATTTTCATCTAGTAGATTAGTAAGAAAAAAGCATGAAATCCATAATAACATATAAATTTATTCTAGTCAGAAACATATTTAACAATACCATGTAAGTGAGTAGTGGGGTAATTGTTAAGATTAATTGGCTAAATAGGCAAAAATTTATTATTTAATATCAAATACAGTTATGATTTCTTGTTTTCTTAGTTCTTTTTTTCACAAGGGCAGTCATAATCCATCAAGTCCCAAATTTGGCATGTGTCTCTATGTGACTTTATGATTAAATTCCACACTCAAAATTCACAAAGAATAAACCTGATGAAGTGCACATGCATCTTAATAAGTGAAAGGGACAAATGAATTCATTGTCTATTGAAGCAGTTTTATAATCTCTAAACATATGCTGAACAAAGCTGCAAGCTATTAACACAAATCATAGAGGCTTTAATTACAATCTAAATCTGCGTTATTAAAGTAATAAAATGACCCTAAAATAAATGTTATGGAAGTCATGTTGTCCCTAAAAATGAACACAGCATGAGAGAGCGATAAAATAAAACACCCTAACATTAACATGTTGTATGTACCACTGTGGCTTCCCACAGAGCTAAATCAACAAGACCTAACTCTTCTCTTCCATAGCTGTGGGCAAAATTCTCCTCTCCCTTAATTTGGCTTTGTTGGCCACATTCATCAGAGTTTCAGGAGCCTGTGTGGGGCAACATGACCCTGCTGGGTGCAGCCTCCTCCCCAGGGTCCCTGGAGATCTCCAGTTCTGGGGCATGTCAAAGCACAAATCCTATCAGGAGCTAGATGGGGCAATGCAGAGCTAGGGAATAACTCAGCTTAACTGCAGAAAGTCTCGATTTAAACAATAAATTTTGGCATTACTGTGTGGCAGCCAATTACAATGGAGGAGTCATTCTTGAGATTATCCATGTGAAGAACATTATTCATATGACATTTACATATGAGAATTTGGAGGGTCAGCCATAACTGTGGGTTGGGGTTTTGTTGTTGTTGTTTTTGGTTTTTTGTTTGTCTTTTTTTTCTGGGCAAGTACTGATCTCCAAATGTGTGATCTGATATTATTTCCTAAAATAATCTGCTATTTCAGAATACTCGATATGCAATCATGACATTTATGATCTGTTGCAGAGCCTACACTGTAGTCTAGAAGCATTTTAACCACAGTATTTACTGCCATTTCCTAAGTCATCACATCCCACATTTATTCTGACAATAGAAGAAAGGATGACAAGGGCACTGAAATAGTTGAATGTGAACAGAAGGCCGCAGATCTTACTTAACCATGTATTTGCCATGGACTAGGAGATAACACAAATAAAGGGCTCCTTTCCCTTCATCTGTAACCCAGACTGGGAAATGTCCAAAAGCTTCAGTCCAATTTAAGCACAATAGGACAACCCCTCAGGAGGGTCCCTTCACAAATAAACACTCACTGCTCTCTGTACCTTCTGCCAAACCCCACAAGATCCTTTCTGATTCCTTCTTAGCACCCATCCTGTCACTTGAGACATGGCAAACAAGATCACACCCCACCTGGCTACATCTGCCCTTGAGGTAGAGGGCTGTAAGGTCTCCCCAAGGTTCCTTTTCTCCAGACTAACACGCACAGCTCCCTCAGCCACTCATCAGACGTGTCTTCTAGATCCTTCACTGCCCTTCTTGGGACAGGCTCCAGCACCACAGTGTCCTTTTGGAAGCGAGAGTCCCAAAACTGAGCGCAGCACTCGAGGTGCAGCCCCAGCAGTGACTGCAATATCGGTTCTCAGAAAGAGATTTCTGACTTCTCCACAGCTACCCCTCCTCTCCAAGGGCAAACACTTGAAAAAACAGATGATAAAACAAGCACATATCCTCTCTATCACAAAACATGAGATTTAACCAGGCATTAGAACACTTAATCTCGTTGAACACACGGCACAGATGAGCAGGATTTTCTGCCATATCATACTGGACCTAATGTGTTCAGGCCTGAGTAAAACAGGGAGCTGCTCACAGTTCCTGCATATTGAGTATGGCAGCCTTAACTGCTAATTCCTTGAGTTGTGTCGGGCTCCCATTGAGACAGGTGGGACACTGTGCATTCATTCTTCTTCAGATGAATTTATAAGAAAAATATGAGTGCATGAGAAAAGAAGGAGAGGAAAGGCAAGGGACTGTAAAATTGTGACTGGCTGAATAACAGGTGGGCAAACCACCAGAGAAAAATTAAAAATTACTGCATGATAATGGTCCCAAAACTGCACTCTGTGATGCAGTTATATTCTGTATCTTCATTATAATTTCAGGATATTGATTGAGATTATTGATTATACCTGAGTGACAGCATAGGTTGGTACCTCCCTGTTCTAAAATATACTAAACTTCTTAGCAGCTTCACTGAAGGCACAAGGATTAGGCAAAATTAAAACATTTTAATTTCTCACAGTAGCGTATAAGTCTTTAAAATTAAAATATATTAGAAGGCTGAATGCTTAACAGATGGCTTTTATAGCTACATTCATAAATGAATGACTTACAAAATAACCAAGCCTTAGATTTTGCACAACACGATCAGATAAGTATTTTTATTTTCTTCTTGAAATTGCCATTTATGCTATATCATGGCAAAATGCTGATTTTTCCTGTTTCACTAAGGGAAAACAAAACAATTCCACAAGATTCAAATATTATATTTTAATGTGCTCAGCTTATCCTACTTGACCTTGCAATGAAGGAGGGTAGAAGAGCTCACACACTTCATCCCCACTGTAGAGTTCTGGCTTTTGAAAATGTCTCTCAGCAAACCCTCAGTCTTTTTCTGTGAAAAGTCAAAATTGTCATCTTAAACCACAGGTGACCACTTCAAACCAAAAGGCAGCTTTACAAACTACTCCCTCTCTTTTTCTTAATTACCAACTTCCACACCCGTGTTTCTGCACGTTTATAAATTTTGAATGACCTGAAGGACAGAGGAATCCCAAGTTCACCAGTGCTAGCTGGCTTTCCCCTCGCTCCAGGGGAGATGTAAGGGGAGGCAGAGTTTAATATGTTGGTCAGTAAATTACAGCTCAAGATCTGATGCCAGCAGGGGCTCTGTGTAACAGGAGTGTGCAATGCAAGAGCCTCTGTAAAAGGCACCATACTGAAAAAGAAATGTGCAAATTAATTCCCGTGTGGGAAGCTGGCTTGGAATAGCAAGGATACTGCAAATTCACACCGCTGTTCACTGCACATTCATTTTTTAGGTAGAGGTCTCTAATTGAGTGCAATCTTAGAACACACATACTGTAATGATTATAGCACCCTCCTAGAAGGGGAGAGATCAGATTTCAGCTGAGAGCTGTAACAGGGGTCTCCTCCTTCCATGCAACTATTCC
Organism: Cinclus cinclus; assembly: GCF_963662255.1. Classification (NCBI taxonomy): domain Eukaryota; kingdom Metazoa; phylum Chordata; class Aves; order Passeriformes; family Cinclidae; genus Cinclus; species Cinclus cinclus. The sequence goes on along the minus strand of NC_085050.1, from coordinate 68,348,490 downwards.
AAATTGCCAAAATACAAACTGGGTGTGCAATTCAGTCATGCTGAGTGCATGGCTGCCAGGTGAACCCCTGCAGGTGAGGTATGTGAAGTACCAAAGCTGCACACTGAGAGGCCCTGAGACTTAGGCAGGAATTAGAGGCAGCTGCACTCAACCTAGGTGGCTGAGAGCGTGTCTAGGAACAGAAACAGAGGGACTACTGGGACTTTCCTAGAAAACTGTGGCACCTAAAAGCATTACACACTTCTCAAGGCAGGTAGAATTGAATTTTTTTTGCAGACAGAAGTAGATGGAAGTGTCGAACCTGCTGCCCTACGTGGTTTGCTTGAATGATGGCCCATCTACTAAGGCATGTCTAAAACATTTGAAACCTCATTTCACACCCGATGCCTTTCTCACTAGTGTTAAGTTACAGAATCATGCTCATGTCAGCCCTGCAAATGCAGATTTTGGACAGAACAGATGACAGTGTCTAATTGATGTGTGTTACCCAAGCTTTCATGAGCACAGTAGCAGGAAGAATTCATCCTTCCTTATATTTAAACTTTTTAGAGAGAAAACAATAACATAAAAATGTCTGTCAGGCTTTAGAGACCACTTTTAAAGATGGTCCTGATTAACTTAGTCCTTGTCACATTTTTATTTTTCAAGACATTTAGTTTAGACATTTAGAATATTTATTCCATTTTAATCTCTAAGAAATACTTTGCAACATTTTAAATGCATAAAAGCATTCGGATTCTCTTTTCTTGCATTTCACTTAAGGTTTTGGCAAAAATTATTCTTCCTAACTGCAATGTATCTATACAGTCCATCATTTTATTCTTCAGAGAAATGACTTCAGTAAGGTCTCAGAAGCTATAAAATATATTCTTTTATCATTTCAGGATATCAGTGGGATTAATCACTCTGAACCAGCTATTTTATAGCCGTGGTGTGAGAATGTCTAAGGTTTATTTGGAGTATTGCATTTTTTTTCAGAATAAAGCACAGTAGACCATGTCAGCCACAGAAAAATATTACTCACTTCCTTCTCGTCACTCTTAATTGGGATCAAGTGGTTTTAGGTCAATCACTTTGGTCAAGAAAATTTATGAAAAATACAGGTCTATTTATACATGATAGAGGTAATTAATGTTTTTTACAGTCATTATAATAAAAGCCTTTCATTCCTCATCTCTCACTGCATCACTGTGAGAAATCCTATGGAGGAGATGAATGGCTGGACTGTAATATTGATTTCCCTGGGTTTTCTGGCATATGCTCAGGGTAGCACACAGCTCAGTATCACTCACTTGTTAATCATCAAATACACACATACAACACAAAGCTTGTTTCTGTTTTTAAATTCATGCAATTTGACCAGATGGTAATCTCAGCCTGACAGGTGTGTCCTGAAAACTCATTTAAATATTTGTAAATAGTGACACGATTCCTGCTTTAGGTGATTAATAACTGCTTATCCTGTCACTCCTTAACATCATTTATGTCTTAACAAATACTGAATTTCATAACTCAAGGGAAACTTTAACAAATGCCTTTTCAACCTTACTTACTTGTCTTCATTAATTATCCAGCAACTTTTTTTCCCACAAACAGTGAACAACATACATAAGGTTGTGAAAACTCTAGCTCGTATTCACACAACTACAGAAAGTCAGGCCTTGCTTGTCAGTTTAGCCAATATGAGTCACTGGATATCTATCTACCTCATGGTGAAATATCAGACATAGTTCATTACTTTAAAAAAATTAAATATATCTATTACCCTGGAAAAAGTTGTGGGGTTTATTAGGGAAGGGAAGGGAAGGGAAGGGAAGGGAAGGGAAGGGAAGGGAAGGGAAGGGAAGGGAAGGGAAGGGAAGGGAAGGGAAGGGAAGGGAAGGGAAGGGAAGGGAAGGGAAGGGAAGGGAAGGGAAGGGAAGGGAAGGGAAGGGAAGGGAAGGGAAGGGAAGGGAAGGGAAGGGAAGGGGTCATGCAGAACAGAATGACTTTGGGAGCACAAGGTAGGGAAGAGTGAAGAACCAGGCTTCGAGGACATAAGCGCAGAAATGGAAAGGAAAAAACTGACACTAAAGGAAGGGTATCACAGATAATGCAAGAGGACAGTTTGTGGGAAGGAGCATTAGAGAAATGGGAGAGACTTTGGGACAGAAGTGGAGACCAAAGTCGGGGAGAACAAATGGGCTGGAAAGGGAAGGAACAGACAGAACTGCGAGAGAACAGGCACTTGCAAGACCCAAGGCTGTAACCAGGACATCACTTCTCTAGGGGCAAAACATGTGCTTCCATTCCCCTCTAGTGGCAGGTACACTTAAAAAAAACCACCCATCAGTTAGCATTTGACTTCTGTGGGGCTCAAGGTGACAGTCACCTAAGCTTTACAACCTGCCAGTGACTCAAGTAGGGTGATCATTCTGTTTGCTTTACCCCCTCATCCTTCTTTGTAACCTTTTAAAAACCTTTGGAACTGCAATGAAAAAATTACGTAGATATTAAATATGTAAAATCAAACAAGAGAAGTCAGGAAATTAAGCCTGTCTTCCAATACCTACCAAAGGGCATAGCTAGGGTAATGCACTTTTTAGTAGGGCACGCACATTTCCCAAAGAGCTACAAATCTCTGTGGCTCCAGACTGGTTGGTTCCCACTGAACAAGCAGATAATTATTACTGCTCTCCCATAACATATATTGGGAAATTGCCACTTGGCATTCTGGCAGTATCCCTTCTGTGCAATGATATCTTTAATTTGCATGTTAATAAATGTCAAAGAACGCCTTCTGCTCTGATTTGATATCCACTTTTCTTTTTTTGTTTTGCAATCAAATTCATATTTTTCCATATATATATTTCCTGCATGACACCAACCAAAGTATTCATCTGGAAAAGTGATTTAAAAATTAATTCATTTTACTCCATTTGGGTTTTTCAGAGGAATAGGTATTCCAGTATGCACAGGGATTTGCATTATGGTAGGAATTAAACATTGACACATCACATACAAGAATTTTAGATATCCTGCACATTCCAGAGAAGCACACCTCTTCAAGAAGTCCTTTTGTTTTCTTCTCATTCCAGATCCTATTTTCAGAAATATAATTGCTTAAATTAAAACTGAAGTAAAGGGGGAACTATACTGCTCAGTATTTCTATGCATTATGTTGATATCTTTACTGAGATTGAATGGAGCACTTCAGAGTAAATTTTTGCTTTGGAGTTTTGTGTAATTTATAGTGAAAGTAATTATTTGTCATCACTAAAAATTAGTAACTGTTGGCATTTTACAAATGACCTGATTTGAAAGTTAATCAAGAGCAGGCATTATTTGTAGGGTTTATCAAGTGACCCAAAATACAAGCTCAGCCTAATAGCATCTATAGGAGCCCTTACTTTTTTTTCTTCTCATATTGTTTAAAGAAACTCGCCGGGGGACATAATCTAAGAGTTAACAAACCATATTAATTCCATCCACTGTAAATGTTCCTATCCTGAGTTTCATTATAGACTTCTAGAAACCTTGCCTTCACAAATCCAAGTAACGTTTGCATGTGTTTTGAACCCAGAAACCTTTTTTAAGCAGTACTTTATACTCCAGAACACTAAGTCTTCTATTTGAAACCCTTATTTTCACTAAGCACACAAAATCACTGACAGCGGTTGCACCTGAAGTTGCAGCACAGTCAGAAGGTCTAGCTAAGCAGTCTGATTTGTAAAGTTCAGGTTGCTAAGTCAACCAGAAGAGAGACCTTCAAAGACAAATGTGGTAAATGGTTTGGAAAGCCTGAAACCACCGAATGTCAGAGTTTTAAGAAAAGTAAATAGAAAGGAAGTTCATTTTTGCCGAGACTACTACGGTTTATTTTTGGTTGTAAGGCAGGGAAAACTCTCTCCGTTCTTTAATTGCATGCTCATAAAGTTTTAATTAGCAATGTTTCAAAACATGGCAATCGTACTGCTGAAAATCAGCCACAGTTTTGATTTATAAGTCTGCAAAGGATTACTTGGTAGCAATCAGGATGGATTGCAGTGCTTAAGCCCAGAAAGCTCTAATACGTTATAAACACAAGCAAATGATGCAGTAATTGCCCTTGATTGCACTACTTAGAAGACTTTTAGAGTCAAGCCAAAGAGAAGTTGATAGTACCTGTGCCTATGGCAAACAGTATGTGACAAGATCCAACCCATGCAGGAAATCCTGAAGCACTGCTTCCTTTTTCCTAAATGCAGGTGATACTTAGGAGACCTTAGAAAGCCAGCTCTGGGATAGAGCATCATCAGGTGTGAGGACAGGTGAAACTATCACCACCCAAAGGGGCTGGGGAAGGAGAGTGTGGGTTTCCACAGGGTCTGACAAAATCAACAGAACCATTAATGCAGACACCACAGTCACAGAGGAGTGGTTTTCTTCCCTACCTTGTCTGTCATAGGGGAGCAAGCTTTCCTTTCACTGTATCCATAAACCGTGTCATTAGTCAGCAAGAGGTAGGGGATGGGTGAAAATAGGGAGGGACTTGTGAAATCTCTTCGGTTTTGACCTCACATTGCAAGGTAACTTCTGTAAAAGCAGTAAACAAAATAGTTCACTTAGACATTATTTATCAGTCCAAAAACCCCACAGTACTTATGAGCAATGTACAGCTGTTCCTTTCCCCTTTAAACATACCCACTTGCTAAAATGTGAAGGACTTACATAGTGTGGCCATTTCAAACTTAAACATATAAATTTCCACAAGCCTACACTGTATGAAGATGATTACTAATTTGCCTCTGCCCAATGACCTTATAATTTATTTCCTAATTGAATTCCTAGGAGTAAAATTTCCTGAAGCCTGGGGCTGGAGGGGATTCTGCTCAGGAACCTGAGGCAACTCCTCCTCCTCCTCCTCCTCCTCCCCTCCTTGAATTTACGTCAGAGGCACCAAACTAAGAAATCACAGCAGTTCTGGAAGTACTGCAGGACATCTAATAGGCACACTTGTTAAACTTAGCATATTCAAAATCCCATGAACTGCTGGTGTTTCAGGTGGTGATGTTTCAGAATGTTTTACAAGTCATTACAAATAGTGGATTTGACACACAACTGTCAGTACTAAATTCAGTGGTGACAATACTGCTTAATTTGTTATCAGCATATTCAATCTCTGGGCATAAAAGTTAAAGTTGATAACACAACTCAGTCTGATGGAATTCCTAATTACATCATAGGAAATTCAGATAGTTGCAAAACTTTTTTTTTGCTTTGGAACCACACGCTACCACAGTCAGATAAAATGACTGTTCAATTTTACTGTCAGATTTGAGAATACTATTTCTTGGACCGATATGAGGATCCTTAGTGTTTCTAAAGAATTATTTGCAATCAAGAAAAAGCTATACCCCAGAAAATTCCCAGTGAAGAGCTCCCTGTGGAGCTACAAGAATTTCAAAATCTCATTAGAAAGCATTTTCACAGCTCTTTGAACTCTAATCCCAAATGGGAAGAGCTGGATAAAAGAAATGTGGATTTAATAATTTTTGTGTCAACCATACTCTTTTTTATAGGTAGTTTACATTCACCTCAAAAAAGATTAAGGTGGCCAGTGAGTTCCTCAATTCTAAAGTATCAGCATTTCTCAGACAGCTTAGCTCTTGGCTAAGCTTGCAGAAATCTACAGATTTGTATTTTTTTTTAGGACAAATCACAAAGAAAGAGTCAATTATACATTTCATTGTTTGTTGTTCTTTTGAAAGCCTTAAGCAAAGCTAATATGCATATCTTTAAATCAAATGCAAAAGTACGTATTCCAAAAAAAAAAAAAAAAGGGAGAAGTTTTATGTTCTATAAATGTGATGTTCTTATAGCACTATATTCCACTGAGGTTTAAAAAAATTATTCTAAATATTCCCTTGAAAAAGTCCAAGAAGTCTGTCTTCAAAAAAAATGGGTACATGTTTATTTGCTCTTAAACACAGAAACTTGTTTATGTCATATATATAAAGAGTGATTCCCATTTGATTTAAACACAACTAAGACCTACTCTCAGTCTCCTCCTTCAGGGGGAGTTCAAAGGAGCCACCAGTTACCTCAAACATGACCAAAAAATGTTCTTTGGCCAGATTTGTAAATTCTGAGGCCAGAAGTCTGATTTCTAGTCTGATTTCCTGCACAATAATTAACACATAGCTTCCTGCACAGACCCTTGCCTGTTCTGCAATCCACTGTTTCTGTGATTGCACCACAGGAAAGTTGACTTTTCTCATTAAATTTTTTCCCCTCAAGGGGGGCATTAGTACAATATCTTTGCTGTATTTCGTCACAGCTATCTTTTGTTTTGTATAATAATATTTCTAGGTCCCTAATTCTCTGCCAAGAGTAGATAATTGGTATAAAAGTCTGGGAGGAAGGGAGAGCATTCTTATATATTTGTTTTTGTGGGAGACCTACAAACAGATGGTAAGCAACCAAAAAAAAAATAAAAAAGCCCAAACCAAAGTGAACAAAGCGTTATCATCTTAAGACATTAGGCCAGAAAGTGAAGTTTTAGAATTAATTTATTTCTTAAACAGATTATTGCAATTAAAACATCTCTCCTGAATCAGGTGCTAGGCAAGCAGGTGTTTGCCAGCAGAGAAGTTTTAATCTCAATTCCTGCCTTTCCCTGCAGAGTCATCAGCTGCACATTGACACATCCACTTGCTATGATCAGTGCTGACCATGAGCAAACCTCCAAAATAGAGCTGGGTTACCCCAGGGTGCTGTAACCAAGCTTGGCACTGCCCAAATGCTTTTCTCCTCTGCCCCAACACCTCTCTTCTGTCGTTTTTATTTACTGGCTGCAATTGGTTTTACTTATTTTTCTCTTCCATTGCATCCCTCCAACTTCTCAGCCAGTAGAGTGGTGTATTTTGTTTCTCGTTCTCTCCACATTTGGAGATAATTATTCCTCAATCTCTCTTCTTTATCTCTTACCCAAGCAGCTTAGTCAAATGCTTGTTTGGGGACAGCAGGGGCTCTACTGTTGCTCAAGTTAATATTTTAAAGGCTTGTTGGGTGCCCTCCCTGCACGAGCCCACCAGCAATAAATAGCACTATCTAACCACACCAAGCTCTCTGCTGCATTTACTTTTACTGTTGCAGCCTAGAATTGAAAATAGGAGTTTTAAAGTCCCTCCTTGATGAGTAGCTGATGTATATTTTGTTGAGCTAATGCAATGTTCTTTCTTTTATGGTTCAGTTCAGAGGAAGGATCTAATTAATGCACCAAATATCAGTTCCAGCTGCAATATGCTTTTTTATTATTACTTAGCACTTTCTAATGCTGTGGTGTATTTATGGTTGGAAAAATAAGTGAGTATTTTAAAGAATGAGTATTTTAAAGGACTATTATCTCTAAAGCAAAAAAGCTCACTACATTTGGTATGTTGATCAGGAGTTTTTAAAAAAAATAAAAAAAAAACAAAAAAGAAGCAGCTAGGGAACATGAGGCTGAAAAGAGACATGCAGAAAGAAAACAGGTAGAATTTTAAGAATGGAATTCAAAACATAGGGAGCTACAGCAAGATTCCTCAATAGCTATGGAAAATACACAGCTCTTGTATTTAATTTTGAACTGTACAAATTGAAAAACTGCTCCAGGTGACCAAGCCACAATATGTGCAGCATTTCCTGCTCTTTGTATTAGGTGGTAAAGCTGGGCAGGGCAGCAGGTTCCTCTTTGATGAAACCCTACTAAAGTTACAACTTAATGTGCACAGAAGTAACTCAAGTTGCAAACAAGCAATGTGCACAGAGCTCTCTCTTCCCTCAGCCCTGCACAGATCCCTCAGGAAGACATAGGGAGTGTTTGCTTATATTTCCAAGACCCTTCCCATCAGATCTTCTACCCCAAACGCTGGCCCCGCATGCCCTCAGTCTCTGAGCATCTTTCTCACATCTATTGGCTCTCCTCTGAAGGAAGAATCCGTTCTGAGAATTTCTCTGGCTTGGTTTCAGCTGCAGCACGGGCTCCTCTACGCACTGCCCTGCAGCTCTCCTTTTGTGCTCACCTTCTGACTCCCCCTTGTACATCCAGAGTCCTCCACTAAAAATATTCCCTGCATGTACTCAGACCTCAGGGAAAACTCCAGAATCCAGCGTTCATGTGGCCTGGTGCTCTGGGCATTTGCACCCAGTTTAGGGAGAGGCTGCCTAAGTAATAGCAAGATAAAATGCTTCTGACATTTTGCTAACTGACTTCTCATGCTTATCAGTTCCAATGAGATCTCCAGCTCCCGACATCATAACAAGCAGATTCAGTCAAAAGTAACAGTAATACATAAAAATCCTAATTTTAGATTTTTTTAACCTATGTCTATCCCATTCCAAAGCTTATGAAATTACAAAAAGTGTTAATAAAAGCATTGTGCTTTACTTTTAGTTGTTAAATAACACTGAATAATTATGAAATATACTTAAATACTGCGATAAGACAAAGCAAATATATTAATTAAAATAATGCATAAATATCTCCACAAACAAGTTAAACAATGGTCTTGAGGTAGATATTCCAGTTTCCCAGAGTGGAAAAGTGGTCTTTCCTTGAAGACTACAATTCTGTCACTGAATTACAAGGGGAAAGATACCACTTTGGTTAGAACATGATCTTCACCAGAGAACACTGATAAGAGCCAGAGGGAAGGCAATAGCTGAGATTTGTTTCAGAGATCTTCCTATCAAGCAATGGGAACACCACTAGAAACCAGGAGAAAACAAAACACACACAGTGATGGGTGCCCTGAGAATGAACCTGAAGTCACAAAGCTTTCTGAAGCAAATTTAGCTGAGTGTCAGACATTCTCTGTGTAGTTTTATACTTTTCTGACAAGTTCCTTTTCCTCTTTGCCTACAGCTGCTGCACAAGTTACAGCTGCACAGATGACCGTCCACCTCATTTGCTTCTTGGAAGAGAATTCAGAGTTCAGTGAGGTGGATCACAGTGGCTTCTATTATTGCATTATACTACTCCCCAAAATTTCAGACTTTCCAGCACTCTCCAAGTATCCCCAGCTCCTTCACCACCCATGGACATTTCACCCAAACAGAACACAGAATATCCTGAGTTGGAGGGATATAAGGGTCACTGACTCTTGAGTGCTGGCTCTGCACAGGACAACCACAAACTCCAGTTTGGGCTGTCTGCTAATGGCCTGACCTTCCATCAGACACTCAGCTCCTTTCACTACCAGTGAATCCCAACCAAGCCCAACCAAAACTCACCTACACTTGTTCAGAACACTTTGGCAAACACTCTCCTTCCTGCCTTCTGTTCCTACCATCTCTGCTCAGGTTGGCTTTAAAGCAGGTCAGCTGATTTTAAAAGGACTTTTTTCTCTCTGTTCATCTTTTCTCCTCAGTAATATAGAAGCCTTGTCTTGCTAGACTCTCTTATTAATTTCATAATAGCATCAACAACAGACACTTCCACAGCTTTTAAAGGATTTTTGATCAGTTGTGCTGTAACATTAACTATTTCCTTCAAATGTGGGTATCTTCAAGTTACACTTTGCTAATGTTTCTATTAACAATCTTGAAAGGCTCTTGTTCTGATTAGCAACGCAAATAAAATTCCAGCTTCATGTTGCTGTTGTTTGGTTCTTGGCAATTTTTCTCACACTTTTACACTTAAAAAAATAGAGAGCAGGAAAATATTTCAGAGGTTAGATGTTTGAAAGGTCAGCTGGAGAGTAGATTACTAGAAAAATCAAAGACAGAAGCAGCATTAGAATTGAGTATCAGTAAGGCCTCAATGTCAACTTTAATGATTTTTGATATTCAAAACCCCTACCCCAAAACCCAAAAGTCTTGTTTCTTTGCTTTGATACTTGACCTTAAAAAAGATTTTTTTTTTTTTCCCAAATGAGAACTGGGAAAAAACAGTCAGCTGTGCAGGGTCTTCTGCCCAGATCACCAGCCCTGGGAGATTTTCTAGGACTGGGGACTCCCCTGGGCAGACTTTTCCAAGCACTTTTCCATCACCTATAAATCTTTGAGGCAGCAAACTCTGGCAGAGCTTTATATCAAAAGATCTGGGGACCTGCACTGGGGGCAGTCAAACCCAGAATTAGAGTATTTTGGTGCTCTTTCAAGAATACCACTGGGATGGCACCTGCTTATCCTAGATCAGTCTATTTTTAATTTAATTCCGCTGGATAGCAAACATTGCTGCATGCAGGTCTGTCTCTGGAAAAACTAACACAGCATTTACGAAAACAAGGTAATTTGAAATCCTTCTCTGTCTGGTTATTTGCTGACTTAAAGTAATTTCCAAGGAGACATTCTGAAAGCTGTCCAATAGCTTCTGGCATTTAGGAGGGAGGCCACGCTTATATATGGGTCAGCTCTGCCCTCAGATATGTGATTTTAATTTCACTGAGATTCTTATGTCATACACCATCACCCAAGAATAAAATTAATTAAGCCCTTTGTGCCCAATTATTGGTTCTTTTAAGCTGTACTGAATAACCTCTTTTCTTCCAAAAATTATCTGACCAGAAATTTAGGACCAAAGTCACTGTCAGATACTTCTCTGGGAAAAACAAACACAAGAACAAAACAAATGAGCAAAACCACAAAAAAATTCCCAACACCGCCCCCCCCCCCCCCCCCAAAAAAAATTTAAAAAAAACACCCAAAATTGCAAAACAAAACAAAAACACCCCCTCATCCTTTCAAACCTATTATATTTCAGTGTGAATGACAACTAAACCCTCACTGTTTGTGCACATTTGAACTCATTGTGATGAGAATAGCAGCCCACTGATTGCCACTCTTGAGTCTTTATTTTGAATAATTTTTATTGGTGGTCCGGTTGCTGTCTGTAAAGATGAGGCCACATCTGGTCAAGTGCACTGTCAGTAGGTTCAAGGCTTTAGTTCCCAAATGAATATTGCAATATTCAGACACTTTGCTGACCAGTTTCTCTTTTTATAGACCGTGGAGGTAGAGATTTAAATAGTATTTACCTCCCAGAAGCTGTTGCCTTCTTAGACCATCTGGGTAATGAGAGTATCATTCACACCACATAAAACTGTGACATCTGGAAAGGAAAAGGCCAGGCTGATAAGATCACACGTTCAAGCAGAATGAACCAGCTTAAGATCAGCCTTTCGAAGTTTGTGGGGTGGTTTGGGCTTTTTCTGTAGTCTGTTTTGCCCTTAAATAGTGGAGTAGAAGCAAATGAGTGTTTAAAAAGAAAAGCCCTGAAAAATAGTCAAATAAAGCATTTCAAAAAAATAAAAGTATCTCTAGTTCACACTGTAAGCAACTAAAAATGTGAGTGTGATGAACAACCACAGTCAGGGTTTCTTTAAAATACAAGCATGGACAACCCAAGAATATAATGCAAGCCTGAACTTCATAGGCATAGAGGAAAGACCTGTATTTCAGCATTATCAGAGGATGAATATTGTCATGTCATTACCATTGCATAAGGTCCAATTTTTTAACACTTAGATATTTATTAAAGAATGCAAAGAGTAATGTCCTTTCACTAAGAGGATTACATCACTAAGAACTCCAAAAAAACCCACACGGTAATTCCAATTCTGCTTCCCACAGTAAATTAACATGCACACTCAGTTTCTTACATTTCTCAGTCCAAGAGTAGGCGTTTTCTGCATGCAATATTTCCCCTCTTTATTTTATTGGAGGTGAGTTTAATTTATTTCATTGGAGGTGACTCGTTTATTTTATTTTATTTTATTGGAGGTGACTCATCAGGGGCACAGAAAACCATTTCCTTGTGCCCATGTCCAGCATCACCTCTCTGCAGTCAGACCAACTGGGAAACAAGTTCATCCAAGTGTCCTGGGGAGCTGCACTGAGGGACAAGACCAAGGGTGCAAGCATCACCAAAGATTCCCATGACATAAAAAAGCTCACCTGCATTCTCTGCCCCCAGGTATGATCCAGCCAAATTCCTAATTCTGTGTTGTTTCCTCCTGTTGTATACAGGTAAACCTTACAATAAAAAGGCCTTGTAAAACACAAGCCTTATTATTCTAATTATATTAACAAGCCTTATTATTCTAATTAAACTAGATTTTTTTAAATTTTCATTAAAAAAAATTGCACCTACCAAAAAATGAAATCTATCCCATAAAAATCCATAAAAATATAAATATAAATATATCTAATAATATATCTAAAAATTTAATAAACATATACACTAATCATTACCAACCAATAAACTAAGTTTCAATAAATCACTAACCAATTAAATTCAAACAAATGCCTTCTAATAATCATACAAATATAAATTATATAAATAAAAATTCAGGTATTCTATACTTTAAAAAAAAATCCTATTCAACTCTATTACAACATTCTCCCATGCAATTAAGGTGCTTTCTTCAAAACCAGTGTTCCCAGGAAGGCTGGGTGGAGCACAGCTGTCCTTAGGTGCAGCATGGGATGAAGTTCCTTCCCTAGCCCACATTCATCACAACACAGGCTCCTATTTTGCCAATAAAATGAACAAAATGCTACGAGCATCCTTAAGCCTAATTTTCACATCATTAAAGAGTCAGGACTCAAATCCAAATTCTGCTATGCTGGGATTCCACTGCCCAAACAAAGGCATTCTTTTTTTTTTTTTCTAGAAATACCAAGTGAAGTGCTACATTGCTAAGTCAGAACAGCTCTTGTACTTCCCAAATACACCTCTCTGCTACATTTTCTCTTTTGATATAATACTGAGAAAATTCCTTATTTAAGCTGTTATCTCTTTTTTCCTCTTTATATTTTTCTGGAATTGTCTTTCAAATATTAAAATGTCTACATAGCCATGCTAAACTTCTGATCCACCTTATCTGATGACAAGCACCATACCAGAAATCTTACAGGAAATGTCACCAGCCTTATCCTTTTGTTTCTACTTCTGTCCAGTATATCTGATCTACATTAATACAATGTAATGAAAAGCAGAATTCTTAATTAATTAGGTTTATTTCAAATCTATTTTATTTTGTTATTGAAACACCTCCCTGAGGACTTCTTAATATATTTAAAGGCATGAATAACCCAAGTAAATAGCCCCAGTGACATCAGAGGGACACATGAATTCAGTTAAATACAGCCTAAAACAAGACAGGGACCTAAATGGATCACAGAAATACCCAGAAAACTCATATCTAATCCCTGAAGTGCCCACATTCCTACCAATAATCTTTTTTGTCTTAAGTTTAGGTTCTGTATCTGTTCTGATAAACACAGAAGTTTAATGCCAACTCCCATTCCCACATTGTTGGTTACTTTTTCTGCACAGTAATTCTTAAACACCCAGTCCATGAGATCAGGTTTTATTAACAACAAGAACTAATTTCACTGACAGATCAAATACAACCATGGCTTTCTTGCAGCTGTTAAAATTATCTAAAAGTAGGAATATTTCTTCCCACTGGGGAAAAGCAAGCCTAATCTGCACCGAGGTTTCCAAATATTTTCTTTATATGAAAGCACAAATAATTTTTTCCTCGGAGAGTCTAGAACAACTGTTTTGGAGAGTGAACCAATCATAAAATCACTGTGAAATTTATTCCTGAAGAAAGAGAACTGATAGTTAGGACATGACCCTCACAGCAGGGTCAGTTGTAACTAAAACCATATCATGGCATCCAGGAGCATCCCTGGCTTCAGATGCACATCCTGGCAATGCCCTAACTTTGAAACAGGGAGCCTGACATGCACCATTTCCTCTTTCCACTCTTCCCACACCCTGGTTTCCACATCAAGGAAACTCAGATTGAGTTTCATTTAGGAGGTTTCCTAAATGAACGTTTCTCTGACAGTAAAATTGCAGTATCAAAAGATTCAGTAAATATGCAACATTTTTTCAGAAAAATGCTGGTCAGCTGCAAAGATCTTTGCAAGGGCTCCTTAAAGACAATACGTGCATCAGGTTGCAGGGGATTATTGCACAGTTATTTTAAGTTATTTTCCTTTTAAACTATCAATATTGAATCTGCACAGGCACAGCAGATATTTGCACCAAAAGAACAAAATCTAGGGAAGATGTAGCAGATACATTTCTGCTTTTCTGTGTTCACTGTTCCACATCCACCTATTGATTTCAACATGCTGCTGATTTAGCTTTAACTTTGTCTTGCAGAATTTTTTGCCCCTGACTGACCAAAATCTTTGGCAGCATTGCTGCTTGGAAAACGGAAACTGCACTGCCAAAATAATTGCCTAGGATAAGGATAGATCCAGTTTCTGGAAAAGGCATCATACTGTCAAATTGCCAGTTTTCACCTGTCCAATGCACTGTGCACTTTGGCTTAATACAGCCTGAGCTGACTCCAGTGAAAACAGAAAAACTCAAGACCAAAGCTCTGACTGGGAAGGCAACTAAGAGTGTCCTGTCCCATTTGGGAATGGAGGCCTGGAAAATAAAGTGTGTGCTGAGTGTACTCAAAATAGCTGTGTGCAAGCAGGGGAGAAAAAGGGGTTTCCTCAGTAAGTGTTAAGCTCAACATTTTAATAATTCCTTCGATTTTTATTGGCTACTTTAGGGTAGTTTGGGTTGCTTTTTTTGAGGTTCTGTGCTATTTCCGTTTGTTGGGTGCTTTAGGTTCCTAAAAATAAGCTTTCTGTACCTTAAATTATCTGTTATTTTTTTCTCTTCACTATTTAAGTGTTAGAATTCTGTAGAAAGTCGGATTTGGCTTATATTTTAATACAGTCTCCTTTCAGAAAATCTTTTATACACCAAATGCAAGGAAAAAGGATCCATGAAGTTACCACAGTTACCCACTGTCACCTCCTGTAAAAATGCTCCTGTGTTAATGTCAATAATTTTCTTTATTCATAAATTCTATGAGAAGCAGCTAAAAGGGACTGTTCATATCCTCAAAATTGTTAGAATTTGGGGCCCTGCTTCCAGAAATCTTTTCTGTAGCCCTCCACTAAAAAAGAAGGCTTTGTCAGGTGAGGTTTTCTTCTTCCTCACCTCCCATTGCTTCAGATGCAGTTCTCATTTCTAATCATACAAAATGTTCACAATGGTTTTTGAAGATTCTTTCAGGACCTTATCAGATATGAACTGTCTCCACCATCTCAGAGAGCTGGAGCTCTCGAGTCACATCCCTGTTTCATTGCTAGTCTGAGCAGGATAGAAGCACCACCTGGAAATTAATCCCACCTTTAATTATTAACCTGCTTTAACTATTACACTATTCAACAGAAAAAAAATAAAAAATCCTACAACAAATTTCCTGGAAAATACACCCATTCTCAATATAGGCAATATTCTAAAGTGAAGCCTCATACGCAAATTCTAAAAAACACTGAAATCCACAACTCCAGCTTGCTCTCACTTAGCAACTTTTCAGCTCGAGCCCAGACAATGCAGATATTGTTCTACCTTCGGCTGACAGCAGGAATAGCTGGGATGCTCAATAACACATGGAGCCATCTGATGAGAGATCAGCCAGCCAGCTGAAGGCAGAGGCAGACACGCTCCTCCAAGAGCAGCCCCTGTGAGCCTGACCCTGCAAGGTGCCCAGA
The DNA here is from genome assembly GCF_963662255.1 of Cinclus cinclus. NCBI lineage: Eukaryota > Metazoa > Chordata > Aves > Passeriformes > Cinclidae > Cinclus > Cinclus cinclus. The sequence continues at coordinate 68,332,968 of NC_085050.1, read as the reverse complement.
GCCATGGCTCCCACGGGCTGCCATGGGAATTGGAAGCAGACGAAAAGTTGCAGGAGATGATCAGTATCTCCCAGACACGGGCCCTTAAGGGGCTCGGATTTCAATTGCCTGGCTCTCACTGCAGATGTGCAACAGAAATAAAACTTCCTACAGCTCTGAGGAGCTGTTACATTGGACCAGAACGTGGCCAAATCTTAATGGTTATAGGGACATTAGATCCCCCTGAAACATAGGGGCCGGGGAGACTGATGAGCAAGTTTTGAAACCAGGTAAGTCCATAGATGCACCAGCCAAGAGTGATAGCTAATTTGCCAAATTAGTTCAAATTACAAAATCATCTCTCCTCAAAGGAGCCATGGAGGAAAAACAGCTGTATAACCCACCAAATGGAAGGTACACAACCAACAGAGGTCTCGGACAGTTTTAAACACAGGGCCAGCATTTCTGCAGATGTACATCCATGATGTCTGCAGCACAGGCAGTGACAGGGTTAAGGTGATGTGCCTTCAGCTGACAGGGACTCCATCTAATTGTGGTGCCCAGGGGTGTTTCTGTCTCTCAAGCCTATGAGCAGATGCTGCTCACACAGCCCTCTCCTCCCCTCGGGACAAACCATGCCACAAACAGGACCCCCTGCTTCAGAAGGATGCCCTAGTCCAGAGCTCATTTAATTTGTGTTCCCTTTTTGGCCCTTTGTCATATTCTTGCACTACTCCTGATTGTGTGGAGCAGCACTTCCAGGAAAAGATTAACACCTTTCCCCTTTCAGTTCATTTACCACCATTTTATTACTATATTTTAGCTTAGTTCTCAAAGCACTGTCCTCCAGAACAGGGTTTGAAGACTTGACAACAGAGATGAACACTGAATCTACTTCTTGCTTTTAAATTTTATTTTTCCCCATCAAAGAGCTCTATATAACAGGCATTTATGCAAAATATTAGCGCTAGAATTATTTTTATTAAACTTAGTACAACTATGATGCACTTTGATAAGCTCTGCATTTCTACCTTCAGTCAAGTTTTTACCTAGCAGGGTTTTTTTATTGTTTTATTTTTTATCATCTGCACTGTTAAGTCTGTACCTAGTCACATTAGTTGGTCATATCTAAAATACTGTGAATTTTTTGTTTATTTACTGGTTTTGAAAAGTTACGTTAAACAACTCTTCAGTATTACAGAAGACTTACCCTCAAAAAGCTGCATAAATAAGCAATTGCTCATACACATTATTTGATGGCAGGACAAGGATCCAATTTACAAATTCATGACCCAACATACATATAAGTGAAAATAGGTAGCTAAGCAAGGTATATGAAAGAAGAAAAATGACATATGAGACCAAATAAAAAAAGATCCTTTCAACAAAAAAACCCACTAAATATGTATGGCTATTCCAGATGTTTCCTGAGATGAAACAAAACATGCAGCGATTGTTAACAGATTGATGATAGAGGATTAAAATGGATGGGGGGATAAAAAATTCCAAGGCACTGAATATATGTGACACCTGAAGGCTTCAAGGTCAGGCTGGGAGCCCCAGAGAATGGAGGTTCCAGGCTGTCTATCATCCATCAGGCACAAGCACAGGGCTAAAGGAAGCCCAAGAGCAGGGAAAACAGTGAGGAACATTCGAGAACAAGAGGGGAATGAGCACGGCCAAACATATGGAAGAATTACTGCACTTTCTTCGTGGATTTACTTTTACCTCCAAGAAGATAAAGAGCAAGATCCCAGAGCATTTAAATGCATTGTGGCTTAGGACCCAAGGTTTTGGAACTGATTACAAGGCCCACAAAGACTGCATTTTTCACCTCTGCAGTAATAAGAACCTAAAGTTACAAGCAGCTGAATTGATTATGTAACAGACAAAAAACAGCATATGGCATTTTGATGTCTTTGTTTTAATCCTGCATTTCCCACTTGTAACATTAAAATACATAATGTCCTCTAATAGTTGTCCATCTTTGTTCATTACTCTTGGAAGTGTCTAGCTAAACTAGAAAAATGCACATGTTTTACAAGTTCTCATCCCATGTTTCAGCATAAAATAACAGGCTTGCTTGTGCCTCCTAGCAAAATAGGGTTTAAACATATTGCAGCTCCTAAACTGCACCTAACTCCCCTCCTGCCCTCCACATCAGTATTGAAATCTCTATGGTTTAACTTCACTTGCTGCTCTGACTTTCCAGTGCGGGTGTTGAACAAATTTAGAATCTCTGGATTATTTTTTTTTTTCACTTTCATCCACTCAGCAGTATTTATTCTGAATCCTGGCACTTTGATACTGGGGGAATAATATCAGACCCCAGTAAAATCAAACAGAGGTGTTAGATTCAAGGACACCACTGTTTTCCATATTCTGGCTATGTTTGCCATGAGGGTAAGTTGCAGCTGAGTGAAGACAGACTCAAATTCCTATTCCAGAACAAACAGGTCTTTCTGTTCCCAAACACATTTTTAGCTTATCACGAAAAATGATATGATGATATGAAACTCCTACCTAAGATAATAAAGATGAGCTCCAACTATGTAGGGTCAACTTGTGAGCCTAAATGAGTAGGGAAGAAAGTGACAGAATTTTTTTTTTCCTCTGTGTGATATATTCTACATTTATACATATTAATGTTATTCTATCTTAATTGTTCACAAAAAATGGATTCTGATTACCAGTCAGGAACTGAAACCTTGGAGCCATCACATACATTGTCATGAAATAAGCTCAGGAGCTTATTAAAAAAATACCATAACAAAACAAAAAGAAGCAGCCTCACTAAGACAGCATAGTACTGGATATCCAGAGGAAAAAAAAAAATGCAACCTGTTTCACCTCAAAAGTTGTTTCAGAAACATGCTAGCAAAAACCTGAAAATCCTTCTAGACTGACCAGTGAGTACAGAGCTGCTGATCTTCTTTTCCTTGCACAGAATCTTGATTGTTACCCACATGTGAGTATCAGTCACTCTTTAAATAATTTTCACTGTTCAGACTCTTATGTTTTCCTACAAAAGCTACTTCTGGCCCCAAAGACAGGATTCTGGCTAAGTGATCTGACCTGGTTCAACTGCTCTTAGCTGCTCTGCTCCCCCCAGTGAGGAAATGAATCAAAACTTCCACAGGGATGTGAAGACTGAGTAAATTTATCTGCACTTTCTCCTGCCAAAGCAAAAGCACTCCATGGTAATGGGGGGCATTAACTTGCCCAGTTTCAGTGAGAGATGGAGATACCTGACTGATCTTACAAAACTTTCCAGAATAAAAGTGAAAATGTGTACAAATAGAAGTGAAAATTTTGATCTAGTTCTTCACAGTGAGAAGTGGCAATGTTTTCTATTTATGCTTCACTCACTGGAGAGCTTTCATAACCACCATCCCTATTCTATTTCCAGCTACCACTAAGATCTCTCAATTCTGTAGAGCTCTTGCAAAAGTCTTATCTGATGCTCACAATTTAAAGTGGATCCCAACTGAAGCTTTCTACTTTTAATCATTACAAAATTAAAGAGCGTGTCCTTGGGTAGGTAAGAGCTCTGGACAAAGAATCACACACAATTATTATCTATTTTACACACCATGGTATCTGAGCATTTAAACAAGATGAGAATCAAGTTACCATTTTCTAAGATTAAGTTTTATGAACTGTGGTCATTTATTACCAATTTTAAGACCCAGGTAGTGTCACAAGCACACTTAAAATGAAAACTACCAGAAAACTAATTTATTAGCAAGATAAAATACATTAGGTGAGAGCTACTCAAGAATACAATAAAAAGAAAAATTATTCTCAGCACCAAGAGAAGGAAAAGAGAGAGCCTTGGGGAATGAGAAAAACATAGGTGGATATGTGGAATTCTTTCTCTTCTTTACTCTTTTATTGATTTCCCCCTCCACTCCAGGTAGTGCAATAAGGCTTCTTGAAATTTCTGGCATAAATGCCTTTGCTGACACAGAAGGAGAACTGAAACCTACTAACCAAAAAACATCAAACATTGACACAGATTCATTACCAAAAAAAATATAAAAAAATAAAAAACAAGTCAGAATCTCAAAGAGATTTGCAACAGCCACACTTAAAACCTTGATGCTGCTTTGTTCTGCGCTAAATGTTGTCATCCTTGTCCTTTCTTGTTCTGCAGGAGCCTTTATCAGTGCACCTCACCCTGGGCTCTGCTGGCTCTCCCAAATCCCACAGCAGATTTGGGACTTACTGAGGGTAATCAGCAGCGTTGTATTTCCTTAGAGGAATAAGAACAAAAGAAAGCCCAGAAAATCCAAAGCAGAAAAAAAAACAGAACAGAGTCAGGCTAGGAAGGATTTTCCAGGGATATTTTTAGTAGTTTCAATTGCTAAAAGGATTTTAGGTTCAGAGGTACAATCATGATAATTTAGTCTGACTAAATTTTACAGTCTCTTATGCAGCAGCTCCAGTTCAATTTGTAACCCACTGGGTAACCTTGTCACTTCCCCTCTCAGCAGTGCCTGCAGGGGTGGGAATACCATCTATCTTCTGTGATCTGAGATCTCTTCAGCTCCAAAAGTTGGATGCCAGCCTTGGGGAAACTTGGCTATTTGCCAAATAGTATTAAAAAAACGGGTTCCATACTGATCCTTCATATGAGAAATAGCTAAGTGTTACTTTGGGGTAAATCTAGTAAAAGTTTTCTTTTGCTCTTTAAAATTAGAATTATCTCCTTACTGTCAGGCCTAAGTCAAAGCTGGCACACTTAACCCATGAAGAAACTTCAGGAGTAAAAAACATGCCATTATACTGAAGTGACAACGTAAATTTTCAGGGCACTTGATGAGACAGAAAATAGCTCCAAAATGTTAACACCCACAAATTAATATTAATATTATCCTTACAGACATACTGAAAAAACTAGTCAGTTAAAGAATGTATGCCTAAGATTCTCACCCCATCTTGTCCTGGCTTCTTTTTTCCACCCTCTGCTGCAATTAAAGCTCCATTAACAGCTCTAAAGAAAACCTTCCAAAGCAGCACCTTCCTCTTGCCTACCTAATATCCTTCCCTGCCAACCTCAGCAGCTCCTCTATCTGAGCATAATTCTCATTTTTTTTCAAGGCCCAGAATCTCACATTTGTTATGTTCAGAACGGGCTCTGAATTCATGAGTTTTTGGGGGCACTTTGGGGGTACCCTAAAACCACTTTACATAAAATACTTCCCATGTAAATTAAAGTCTCTGCTTCTCTCCATAATTTTGACAGCTACATTCCAAGAAGGTGAACTGTTATTTTGGATAAACAGTCATTTTTACAAAATGACTGCTTTATAAAACACTAAAGGCTTTCTTTGTGGTGATATGCATTAGTGTAGAGTGATGCAGTTAAGAATTAGATCAAGACAGTTTAAAGCTGACTTAAAAATACAATCTTCTAAGGCAAGAAAAGTTAGAAAAAATATATTTTTCTTGTTTTACATTAAACTTGTAACTATCAAGAGTGTCTTTATGAGTATATTATGGTATGGAAGAAAATCTTTCACTAGGTATTTGGTAGCTTTTTATTGTATTAAATTAGGCTGACCTCAGAAAACGTGTTTTGCTCCTTGTACCTCAGCCCCTACCCCATCCCCTTCTTGAAAAGTATTTACAGTAGGATCCTCTTCACTTATTACTTCACGAGGACACTGTGTATTTATTTTTGCCAGCAGAAATCCCAAAGTATGTCTTTATTCCCTAACAATAATCTTCACAACAGCAGTAAAGAGAAAGGAATACCAGATCCTCAGCAATGAAAAGAGCTGTCAGAAGTTATCAATAAAAAAATATTCCAGGAACCCCTGTGCTCTAAACTTCCACTTTGAAGCAGCTGTTTAAGAAATCTTTCCCTGTTTGCTATTTGTGTTGTGTTAATAACTTAACAGAGCTGTCAGTGCCATGGTGGCATCAGTGCCATCACTGCAATGATGGCCTCAGCTGCACAGTGCAGCGCTCCTTTGCTCCTTGCAGCAGAATCATTTCCTTCCTCATGCAGGGGCAAACAGTCCCCAGCTGTTCAGACAGCTATTACTGAAAACCCAGGTTATGAAAATTGACTAATTTTTTCGCTCTGCAAATCCTCTCCAAAAAAGGGTAAAACAAATTCAGATGAAAAAATAAATGTTAGAATCAGTGAATGCTACGATCAGTCATTTTAACTCAGCAATCAGACCTGTTTGCAAGCTTTCTTTCCCTGCCCCATAGCCTAAGGACTCTCCAAGTGTTTTCAATTTATTTTATTTTAGATTATTTTCAAGCCTCTAACTTGGATGATTCTCAATCTCTCTAGCTGATTAATTGGCACCTCTTACCACACTGCATGAAAAGCGAAAAATTTCAACTGGAGGCTGATTTCAGTGAGTGAAATCAGCCCACCAGCACTGCCGCCTGCTCACTGTGATCCTTCTCAAACCTCACAGCCCATCGGAAATCTGCAGTCATTTGCAACCCATCCAACTCTGTTCCTATTCTCATCATTCCCAACACCTTCTGTGAAGGAGTGAGCCGTGATCCCCAAATTATCCCAGAGCTCAAACAGAGCCAGTCAGCTGATGAAAACAACAGGCTGAGCACCAAAGGGCATCGTTTCATAGCTCTGAAATATGATTAAAAACTTACAAATGATACATAATCCCTGCTGCAAGCCAGATTGACTGGCACCCCCCCACACACACACACTTTCCAAAGGACCCAGGCTTTAATCTGGTGTGCTGGAAATCCTGACACGCCAAGTGTAACACTTGCAAATGGTGTTAGAGCTCAAACTCCGTGCACTTAAAATAGGTTACACACAGATATGTACAGAGAGAGCCAGAGGGGGAGAGGGATGGCTCATAAAACAGGCTCAAAGTACTTCATTTTGCTGCCTCAGACAATTCCTTTAATAGAAAGTATTTTTGCTGCAAGAAAGAGGCTTGAAGAAGGCCTTCCATGGAGTAGTCCTCCTGATGTGCATATTTATTCCTTCCCCAGTATAACCTCCTGAAGAACTGTGACTGGCTATGCCAATCCCTGGAAGGATGTCTCCTTCCTCACATCTGCTAGTTCTTTCCAGGTCTTTCTGCAGGCAGAGTGATTCCTGCTCCCAGCTACTTCCACAGCCCATGGTTTGTGTGGTTAAAAGAAAAAAAAAAAAGAAAAAAGGAATTTTTTTAGGTATACCAAGCTTCCCCTCTCCCTGTCCACTTCTTTACCCCAGTGCACTGGAAAAAGCTCCTTGCCACACACTGGCAGCTAAAAATAGTTTGAAGTAAGATTTTTTTTCCCCCCCCTTCCCTTCTATTTGTTCATGGGATTTAAATGACTGTAAAAAGACAAATGGCATATTAGGATATATTCAGCTTTTGGCAGGTTATCTAACAAGATTTTTCAGCAGAATTTTTGTCCTGTCAGATCTTATGCATCATAATTATTGAGTATTTATGTAACAATATTTATTCATTAAGACCTCTGTTTCATCTTTCAAATTTCCTTCTCTTTTTACTTAAAAAGTGGTCCTATGAATTAAATGAAGTCACATGAGCAGATGTCTCTCAGCACCTTTGAAAACACCAGAATCACAGCACTGAGCACCAATGGTCTTCTTGGAAACATGGCTGCAACTGAATTATGGCTCTAAACAGTGAATCTGATTAATTAGAGGCTTTGTGAACATTTCTAAGAAAGGTTATAAATAGCCACATGTCTTATTCACTTGGGTCCAATGCAACTTTTTTTGCCCCTCTTGATTTCATTAAAATTTAATTGCCATTACCTATACCTCCAAATAAATAACAAATCTTACTCTAAGATTAATCCATCAAATTATTTTACAGAAAATATTCTGTTTTCTCCTGCACCTCACACTCTTCACCTGAGCCTTTCTGACTCTACGTACTTCTAATCCAGTACGATACCACCACACTATTTCACTAAATAACCTAATTTCCAGTTCCTCAATAGCCAGGGCTAAACATAGTTCAAATAATAAAACATATTTCATCTTTACCTGGTGTTTTAGACACCAGGTGGAAAATCAGGGGTGGAAATCCTGACCTCCAGATCAGCTGTGGAACAGGAGAGAAAGAGAATAGCATCACCAGCCAATACATTCTCCACCTGAAAGAGATAAAAAGCACTACAAAAAACACCTGAGCTCAAGCAGCTCCTGTTGAGGCTCTATGGGTGATTACCGTGCAGGTGTATCCCAAACCCCTCAGGATGTACTTTAAACATTGCACAGAACACTTGATGGATAATTACTGTACAGGTGTATCCCAAATCCCTCGGGATCTACTTTAAACATTCAACAGAACTCCTGGCAATAACTACTTTTTATTTCCCTCTCCACTTGCAAGTACAACCCTGCCATAGGCTCTTTGCACATGGAACACAGACAGACATGCCAGTGGACTCAGAATTAGTGACAAGGACAGAATTTAACAGCAGCTCTGCAGTGTGCTCAGAGATTCCAAAAGGAATCCACAAATCCAAGAGTGCCATACAAGTATTTGAAAGAATCTATTCAAAATCTTAACAAGAATATTAATTTTTTTAAAAAACCACAGCATAAACCACTAATTATTGCCTTTAGCAATGTGAAACCTTTCCTGCTAGGGATGCAGACCTCCCACCTCCCCATTGCCTTTTGCTGGAGTTTCTAAGCTGGGACAATGTCTCTGACTGAAAACATTTATCAGCTGCCCAGAATTTATCTGTGAGACCTCAGAGTTGTCACTTTCAAAAACCTCAAGTGAAAAGACAGAAAATCTACACATCTTCCAATAAAGAGAAATCACTGTACAGAGCAACTGCCCCCCTCCTCCCATTTCACTTCATGGCCATTTGTGAACACCATCCACCAGTTATCATCACTGCTTGTGAACTGCTTTTAGAGGATTTGTGAGAGGCAAACCTAACAAGAAAACAAGTATTATGTGGCTTAAATTCTCTATAAAGGTGTCCATACCAGCAACAGGAAATGTTTCCATCTGTATGCGCTCATATTTAATTTCTAAATTTCCTTACCTCTGTGATCAGGTGTAAACTCCTTCCCAATTCATTCTGTAAATTCCACTATTTCTCTGTTCCCCCTCCAAGCAAATAAATCCTCTCTGCTGTGGCAGGGATGGTGGGGCCAAGGCACACTGACAGTTCTAACACTCAGTGAAGGGATTCCCCGAGCCAGGCACTTTTCAGAGCAAATGCAAGGGAAGGCGACAGGCAGGCTCAGTCTGGGTGATGTTAAACACATTTCTGGTCACCCTGCTACACGGGAAAGTCTTCCACATGGGTTTAACTCCCCAGGAGTAAAAACAATAATCCCAGTGGATGTCCTGACTTCTTGCTGCTGAAGTCACCTCCCTGAAGTGAAGAGAGTGTTGCTGATATAATGCAGTGTAATTTATGAACCACTTCAGACACAGTTTGTCCAAATGTCTTTTGAAAACTTGGTCTGGCAAGTATAAGAGCTACATTAGCACTATGCTGCTAAAACTGCCTCAAGGGTTATCAAACTATCCATCTATCTTTCATGGAAACTGAGGGTGGAAAAGAGCTCATAGGTGCTTAGCTCATATCTCTGCCAACACAAAACTGCTCCATGCTGTGTTCTGAGAGGTTTGTCCAGTTTTTAATTGAGTAAAGAAGCTCCCACCATTTCTCCCAACGGAGAAACTATTCTCTACCATAAAAGATTTCACTGCAAAGAAACAATTCCTGACACTTAGCCTAAAATATTCCCTTGCTGACATTTTTACATTCATCTCTATTTTATACACGCATATATTTATATATATATGCTACACAACAAAAGCCAAACTGCTCCCAGTTACATCATACAGGCCTTGAAAAGTCAGTCCCATTGCCTTGGTGTAAGGCTGGAAAGAATTTGTTCTCATGCTTTGTTCTCTGGGATATCTTAGTGGGGGTAACAGCTTGATTTTCATGGTACACATTAAAAGAATAAACGATATAAACTGTCAGAAAACCTCACGTCAAATGAAAATCTGCAATTCTGCATTAGCTGGGCCCTTGTTGAAAGTTACTGTAAAAAGCAAAAGGTGCTGGGGAGTGTCTAGGTAGTAGAGTGATGTCATTTACCAGCAAACAGATGCACACTCTGCAAATTTTTCTCATTGCAAGAAGTTCATTTCTGTGTGGAGCTGCTGCTTCTTGGTTCTTCAAGTCCATTAAAAAGTGCCATAAACAAAATCAGCAGCAACCACATTGTAGACATGTAGATCCCTTGGCTCCTTGAAGTAGCATTTAATCAGAGGATGTTCTGTATTTACACTTCCTTAATTTCTGACCAGCCATCTTTAAGGATACAGAACTGCTGCAGCTTCATGGCACACGTGACCCAGGAATTAATAAAACCTACATCACCAGCTGCACAATGGTTTTGCTAATCTAGCTTTCCCAGATTCCCCCTAAAAATAATGTTTTTAAGAAAAGCCTGTTCCTTTCAAAAGTTCAAAATTCCTTTCAAAGCAGGAACTAGCAAAGCAATTTGTCTTTAAGTTTTAATCTGGATCACTTTGATTATTGATCAGATTGTTTAACACAATTTTCTGAAAAATTCTACCAGGAGTAGACCTAGAAAGGGGGTGTATGCTTCAGAGTTAACATCTTTATACATGAAATAAAAGCTGAATTTGAGCCCTGGTAGATATTAAAAACAGATGACTTTTTTCTGACTTTCACTGACAAGTCCTTCCATTAGTTTGCTCTTTAGGTTTGCCAAAATTACTTGTGACATTTTATTCATTGGCACAATAACTATAGGTCATTTTCAATAAACAATGGCTAGCCCCATACAAAGAGATTAAGCAAATTCCCTTATTTCTCATGGGAAATGTTAAGGTCAGTATTAAGGCTGTAGAAAGATGGAAGGGTTAAAATTCCACCACCAGAACTTCTCCAGCAATTACAGATGGAAAGCAAAAGAAATCAATGTTAATTACACCAGTCCCTCAGGAAGGGGGAACAAAAATTTGCACAACGAAAAAATCTCTCTCTCCCCTTTTTAAACTGGAAAACTGAAGCGCTTTATTGTCCTCTGTTAGTCACAGCTCCTGTGGGAAAGGAATGCTGCAGACACCTCAGAACCAGAACACCAATATGGTGCCACTGCCCCAGTTCTGGTCATCCTTACGTCCTGGTATCACTCTGATCTTCAAGAAAAATGCTACTATGGCTGGAGATGTAGGAACAGTGAGAGAAGCCCACAAAAGTCTCACAGGAGATTCACTGACCCTGATCCCTTGATCTCTCGCAAATCACTGTTACAGCCGAGACCAAGACCTAGGCTGAGCCCATCTTCTGATGGCTTGGGTGTCACTAATTAAGGACAAGGAATTTACAGTGGATAAGAAATTTGGGCAATTTCTACTGAGAGACAGCACCTGGTACTGTATCAGGGCAACTCCCAGCTCACCCCAGATCCATCCTTTGGATTTGTTAGTCCATTCATTCAGCCTCCAGGTGACTCCAGTGCCGAAAAAGCCACACCAGCAGAGCTGCGAGGATGGAAAGCTTTGGATATGAGGAATTCCTTTGACACAGCTCCCTACATCTCCTTAAAGAAAAGCAGGCCAGCAGTCTGACACAAACCATGCTGCCTGAGCTACTGCATTTTCAGTTTGCAGTGCCACAGAGATTATGAATGCCCAAATCAGCACCGCCCCCCGTTTTGTAAACATAAAATTCTTTCCCTTATGGACCTAGTTTGTCCTTGTGACCTGCAGAGTGTGGCAGTTCTGCAAAAACAGGCCTTCAACAGTGGCTTTGTGAGAGTCTAAGTATGGCTCATTGAATCGAGCCAGAAGTTCCTCTGTTTATTTATTTAACTTTGCTAATGCAAACTAGCTCCCTCAGAGCTTACCTGCAACTGGAGGCTAGGATTTTTCTTGGTTTTCGTTGTGTTGGATTTCTATTTTAACTTTCTGGTTTTAAAGAAACCCAAAGACCTCAGATAAAATTAATCCCTCAGTAATACTGCTGTAATTCAGTGTACAGATGATAGTTACATGCTGTTGCAACCAGAAATTATGATGACATGGTAATTATATTAACAGTTATCTCATTCAAACTAATTGCTCTGAGAATGGAACCTGAAAATCTGAGTAATGAAATCCTGGAGAAAGGTCTTTGTTATTCTTGCAAAACTGAACTGCTTGGCTTGCAGATAAGGGACAAGTTAGCTAAAAAGAATTGGTCTGAAATAGCAAAAAGGGCAAAACCACATATCTAAAACAGAAACGTGGGATAAAATGACATTTTTCTGTACTCCTCAAAGCTTCAGAATGCCCGTTTGAGAAAAAAAAAAAAAAATAAAGATAAATATCTGAGATCAGGCAGACATGAAGGTGTTATCTGTGGGCAGGATTGTCCAGCAAATCACGCATATTTTGAGATTATTAAAGTAAATCTGAAATGCAACTATGAAATAACATTATGTACTTCTGCCACTGCTGCTGCATGTGGAAGAAAACACAACAGCAGTAGAATGGTTCTCCCAGGTACCATTACAGGTATGTTTGACAGATGGAGTTTTACCAGTAAATCTCTAAGTCTTCCCTATTTGTCCCTTATCACCTCTATCTGTGAAATTAGATACTGTAGAAGAAACCGGATTATTCAAACAGTACAGAAAATCCATCTCACAGCAATCAAGTGCATGGTGGTAAGGGTTTGGGGTTTGTTATCATTTCTCATGCCTTGTAGGAAAACCACCAGGGACATGCTTTGCAACGCAAACTTTTTGAGATTTTTGTGGTAACTGTAATTTAAGGAGACAAATTGCACTTGTAAAGAAGGAGGGTCCAAGACAAAATATGAGTCTACTCCCAGGCAACTGAAATTTCCATTCATATTGAAAGATTCTGGCAAGACATTTCAAAGTTTTGCCAAAAACTAAAAGAGCTCTTGCTGCAGATTCTGAAGGAAAAGCAAATGGCTGATGAATGACCAGGTTGCAGGAGTACCACTCTTCCAGTAAGAGTGCTTGGCAGGTGTCTGCAATTCTGAGGGGCATGAGGCTGGAGCAGGGATCCAAGTGCTGCTTATCCACATCCCTGGAAAGCACTCTTACTGTAAGACTTTTCATTTTCAGCTGGAAACATTTACACGGCTGAAATATTTTCCCTAGTCCTACAGGAGAAGCATATTATGGTGGATTCCCCATCACTGGAAGTATCCAAGGCCAGGCTGGATAGGGCTCTAAGTAACCTTGTCTAGGGAAATGTCCCCCTGCCCATGGCAGGAGGGTTGGAACAAAATGGTCTTTGAGGTCCCTTCCAAATCAAACCATTCTGTGATTTTTGGGATATTACATGAAATGTGACGAATGGTCATTGTGGTTTAAAAGAGCAAGAGACTTCAAGTGGATGATCTCAAACTGATCCATAATTCTTATACAGAGGCAACAACATCAGCAACAGTGATAAAAAAAAAATAAACGTCAAAGTCGCAAGATTTTAACCCATATTTGTAATGGTAAGTATGGGGATCTTCTGTTGTCACTGAACATCACTGTTCTGGTTCAGTTCCTGCTGGGAAAGAAGCTATCACCTAGCACCAGTGCTGTAATCCAGGGTTAGCTTGAAACCTTAGGGAAATCCCCAATTCATTTCACACATATGAGAAAGCATTTTGGAAAGTGGCAGCCTGGCTAGTTTTGTCATTTTTACACATCTTCCTTGTAGCCTTCTTTTATTATTACTTTATCTTGTGGTTGAAAAAGTTGAGTTTGCTTTTCATCTTCTGCAGCCTAAACATTGCAGGAAGGATGAGCAAAAAGACGTTGATTTTTCATATTGGATGGCTTCAGCTGAGCTCCAAATTTAGAACTACATACTGGCAAACACCCCCCTCCAATTTTATTTTTTTAATGAGATACCCAGAGTAAGTGCTTTCTCATATTATTGCCTCCCAACTTGCATGATTTAATCATGATATATGTCTTTAGTTTGGATTCTATATTTGAATTCTAAACTTGGAAGTTTCACCCTCTAAGTCCTTAGAATACTGACTAGCATGAATTACTCACTGTATCTGCATTTTTCTCTCAAATTGCATGGGGCTGGTGTTCAGATCAACATTTCTAATCATGGCTTTTGTGATCCCAGTAGTACTCTGAAGAAACTACAGTGCCTGTATGAGGGACTGAAGATGGCTGTATCTGCCTTCTCCTCTCTTAGATCTCTGACCTTGGATAAATACCTTGGCTGCAAAAGTGAAACTTGTTCAGGTGAAAGAGCATGGGTGGCAATTTGCTTTCACAGCCTGGGATAAAATCCATGCATTTTACAGCAAATTTGGGGAGGATTTCCCCAGTACCTTTATCACTGTGCACTTCCAGAAGGGGCCTTGCACCCTTTAAGGGCTTCAAGGAACGGTGAGAAGAGGTCACCCAGCCAGCAAACCTGACCAGGTCTCAGGTTGTACCAGAGCTTTTTCAGGCCTCCAAGAGAATGTCACAGCATGCATGCAAAGGAACGAGGGAAATGATACCAGAAACTAAGGACAAAAATAATTTTACAGAAATACACCCCTGACAACAGTGCAAGAAAAGCCATCATCTCCTCCAGGTTCCAATACATCTGAATGCTGAAACCATATTTGTCTTTGGCATCTGGCAATGTCATTTAATACATTCTTATGGCCCTGCATGCAGTTAAGCATGCACTGTATATTATTTTATGATGTTTGGATTGGAATCATACTTTCTGGGTACAAGCATTCATGTTTTTGCAGATTCTTGTGTAAAGCTGGGAGAACCTGTTTCCAATTTCACGACCGTTTATCGCTAATCCAAAATGACTGCAGCATTACCTACAGACAGGAAGCTGGATGAGGTCTTGTGTGCTTTGGATTCATCATGCTCTTCCCAGGAAACTCTGTTAAACTAGTTTTATGCTTACATGAGAGGAAGACAGAAATTGCTAATGGACATGACTGTGCCTAATCTATATATAGTTTTACAAAATAAAGTTAAAACTGAGATGGGTCTTGTAGCAGCTCTTCATCCGTACGAGCTCAAATAATGATTTCGGTGTTCCATTCAGGTTTCTGCTCTTGCTTTCTGAAAGCTCAAACCCTGCACTCACTAGTCCAGCCAACCTTCAGGAATTTTACTGGTTTTAGTCTCTAGGCCTAACACTTAACTTTTCCTGGAATTACCAAAGCCTTGCAGCAAAAAAATTCTTCTATATAATTCACACTATCATCTGGCAAGAGATTATGGTGGACTGAAGTCATAATGCATGTCAAAGAAAACACATGGTAGAATATTCCCTAGTGGAGAAAAAAACAATGTTGACAAGACAACAGATTAAACTGTCCTCCAGGACAACTGGGAACTGCCTAAGAAAGACGTGCTTATCATTTTATAAACATCTAAAACTTTAGAGGCTCACTTTTCCCAACAGCTGATTTAGAATTATTCTAATAATTCTTGCGAGAAAAGGATTTCTGCTGATTTATGGCAGTCCAAGATTTTGATGGATAGAAATACCTGTCAGATTACTCTCTTAATAATTCTGGAATTTTATGTTTAATCATAATCGTACAGTAAAGGTTTGCATAATTTATTTACTGTTAGAAAGTTAATAATTTCATTGGAACTTTGCTGAAAAGCTTTAGAATCCTATTTGCTTGAGAAGGATTTGAACTGATTGGATTGTTTATTATTCTGTTCAAACACTTTGCTCATTATGTCACTCAAGCAAGGTTTTTAAGGAACATGTTTTGTTGGCCAGTTAGAAAAATTACTCTAAGTTTAACTTCCAGTGAATTGAACCTGAAGTTAGTTAGTGGTAAGCTTAAACAATAACAAGCAACCATCAAAGTTGCATTTTCATTAGACAGCATTTAATATTAAGGAACATCTACGTAACCCATTCAGCATTGCAGGGAGAAAAATGAAAATGTGAATTTAAAAAACACTGTACATAACAGTAAGAAAACAATACAAGGTATTAGTAAGGCTCTGAATAAAGTCCTTTTTCAGAAACCATTTAAAATTATTTGATACAGTAGTGTCATAAATTTTTTAGGTTGCTTGTTCTTTTACAAACTTTCTTTAAGAACATGACATTTCAGTCAACCAAGTCCAAATGCCTGCATATAACACCTTCTCTCATAACAATTCCATACCTAGAATTTATTCCCTGAGAAAAAGCTGTACCTACACTTGCTCCTTTCTCTTGTGAGAAAGCTAAAGAAGGAAACCCCCTTTATGAAGGGTACTGCTCTCAGTGCTTCTGAACATGATGGAGATCTCTGAAGAGTCTTTTCTGGTGTGCTTGGTTAGTCTATCGAATAAAATTTGGCACTTTTTTCCTGTTGAAAACAACTCATGGTTGTTTGACTAACATAATCATGAATTACACCATGCTTTGGTGTTTCTTTGAATGATTTACATTTTTCTACATTATTTTATAAATGTCTTCAGGGGTTTTCTCAATAATTTTATTATTGGATTTTTATGTATTTTTGTTACAGTAGATTATGATTTCCCTGGCTAGCATTTTAACTGTCCAACCATTGAAAAGACTGGAAATGTAAAAATCAACAAAGAATACATGTCAAAGTGTGCTCACAATCGATTTGTAAACCCCTAGAAATAATTACATTTGAAGGAAACTAAGAACAAAGCGATGTTTGTCCCTTGCCACTTGAGCTCTAGAGTGTGAAGCCCCCCAGAATTCAATGGCTGTGAAGCCACAGGCACTACTCAGTATCCTGAAGGGAAAATACTGAGGCAGCTCTAACAGCTCCTTGTACCCATTCAGCACAATCTCTCTTCAGAAATACCCTGTCACTCAGGCTTAGCATTTTTCAGGCAGGTTCTGGGTGATTTTGTCAAGGAAAACAGATGAGAACCTTGTCTATTTGACCACAAGGTACTGACAGAAGTCAAGCATCTCAAAAGGGAAACTACCATCCATCACCTTCCCCAAAGGAAAAAGTATTTCAGCATGAAAGGTAAGTATGAAATAAGAATTTCTGCGGTGTACAAGAATGAATTACCTTGACAAGCTGGGGAGGCACATGAGGATCCAGAAATCATGAGGGTGGCTGTGCCCAATATATATGTAGCAAGACATAAAATGCTCCACACTTTCTATCTTTTCTTCCTGCAAAATAAGGGACTTGACTGATGATCACAGTCACATACCTAGTGCTAGGTGTCATATCTGGAGGAAGGGAGAAGAGAAAATGCTCAGTTTGTGGGAAAATATCACAGTTCGAAGTACCTACAGGGCTACCAAGGACCCAGAAAACAGTTCATGGATGAAATGCAGGAAGAAGCATCAAGTGGTGCCTGCTCCATTTCTAGCTTCCAGGACCTCTTGGTGAGACTTTAAAGAAGGTCAGTAACTTTGCTGTGCCCTAATATCCACAAGATGTTCTTACATAATTCCAAATTATTCTACAGCTTGTTGAGAAATAGGGTCAGTCCTTTCTGATAAATATTTCCCATGGAGTAATTAAATAGCCAGCAGAGAAAAAAATGTGTGTGAAATCATCAGGTACCTTCCCAACTGTTCAGATTTTTTAATTCATTATCATTATTATTACTGAAAAGCATTTCTCTTCAAATGGCATGGATTTGTCAAAACAAATCCATTTGTATGAATGTATCAATTTAAACGTACAGTGCTCCATGTCCAAAACAAATATCATGCTGCAACCCCAAGATTTTTTACTGCTACCCATCTCTCCTATACCTTAAAGGTGAGAGATTCATCGCAGGAATGCAGACTTAAGTCCTGGTTTGGCTCAGAGATAGGAGGTCTTGAATCTGTGTCACACAAAGCAGAAGTCATCTATAACCTTAACCAAAGGACCCAATGGTCTTGGTCACAATTACTTTTTCTTAATTGCTATTGTTATCCAGACACACTGTAGGAAAAGTTCTACATCCCCATTTTATTTTTACTTTTTTTTCCCCCCTGTGGGCTGGGAAATCTATTTCCTGTTCAGCTTTAGGCACAACTTACTCGCCCCCACACCATTTGTCCCTCGTAGAACTTTCTGTACCTTCAGTTATTCTCTCTCTTTTCCTAAAGCTGCCATCAGGGAATTAGTGCTCCAGGTTCATTTCTGAGCAACTTCCAGGGATAAAATGAGCCTTTCAAAGCAAGTGCAGTGCTTGCTGTTAGTTATATTCAACCTGTGAAGGCAGAGCTTGGCCCAAGTACTGCACATCCAGCAGCTTTGAGTTTGTGAACCTTGTTGGCTTCTCATTTCAGGAGACAAACCAGCCTTTCCCACAGCAACCTTCTGTATGGTTTCTGAACAAACTGAAAAGATATAAGACCAATAAGTTCCAGCTGCTTTGCACTCCTTTGGCAGCAAAAAACAGCTGTAAAACTGGTTTATCTCTGTTTAGCCAAGCCCATGGATACTTTGCATCATTGCAGTATGGAAAAGTCAAGACTTTATACTGAATCTGGCCAGTAGAAAATATTATACTGCTACTACACTAAGCACAGAGAGATAAGACACAAAGGTACCTTCAGCCTGCTGTACACCATTATTTTGGACTAAATCTTGTCACAGGTTGCCCAGAACGGGAGGGGGAATCTTCATTTTGTTCTTGTCAGTTATGTATCTGAAAAATGCTCTGCACACATGCTTCTTTAAAGATACTTAAGGCAGCAAATAACCACATTTAAATGTTCCAAAAGTATCAGTTTTTAATGACACTTTGAATGCATTTTTGTTATACCACATATTT
The DNA here is from genome assembly GCF_963662255.1 of Cinclus cinclus. NCBI lineage: Eukaryota > Metazoa > Chordata > Aves > Passeriformes > Cinclidae > Cinclus > Cinclus cinclus. Next base: position 68,314,241 of record NC_085050.1, on the reverse strand, counting down.
GAAATATTATGAAAATTGGCAAAGCTGTCCCATTTTAAACAGACAGTATTTTATACAGGGGATATATATTTTAAATACATGTGCAATAAATTTGAAGCAAATGCATTACATGTATATAGAAAACCTATATTTTTTTTTTCCATGTGCAAAGCAATGATCCCTGTTACTGCCATTTTATTGCTCACTGCAGACAGTTATGTGAAGCAGACTGCATTCATTTTATATTTTGTTCTCCTAGAAATCTGGAAAATTTTTGCAGATCCCTCACTTACCATTAGCACAATAACTGAACCCTATTACAGACACCGTGTAGCTGCAATGTAAAAGCTACCTCTTGAGCTCTACTGACAGAGCTGTGTGTTTTAACATGAGCTCTTAAAAAGCTGGAAAGCAAATCAGTCCTACTTGGGTTCATGTCCTCGCTCCTCAGAGATCCATATCTTTATACCCTTGACTTAATCATGATGCATCTGAAAGCTTCCACTCACACTTTCCTCTCAGTATTGGAAATATCTGCATCAGAAGCAGAGGGCCACTGTTAAAATAACCTGGTGATTAAACCAAGGATTACTTGCAAAATCCCCCTAATGTTGGTGGAGAGATTTCATTTCACAACCAATTTGTTGTCACTCCCAAATTTTCAAGTGTTTCGAGCACTGAGAGAACGGGCGCTCAGGGTTTAGCACTTGGGATCATAGATCCTTCTTGGCTGTAAAACAGCTTTTGTTTGTTGAGAATGAATTCCCAGCTGATAGTAAATTTATTCATATGCTACAGTAAAATCAAACAATTGATCTGCCTGGGATGCAGAGTTCCAAGCCATACTATCAGCACTTCTCAGGTGCCCAAACACCTGAAGAAATTAGGAATCAGAAGAAAGACACATCTGTCCTCCAGTATTGTAAACTTTTGATCCTACTTGTAAAGAAAACGATTCTGTTCAGGGGCAAATCTATTTCTGGAACTTTAAAAGATTTTAGACTGTCATTTCATCCTGTTATTGCTATTTTATTTCAACAGCCACCTATTTTAGTATTTCAGTTTCTACACCATTGCAGACTAGATCTGTCCTCTTTTGAAAGATCTGAAATACCAGGGTGTGCAGAACATGCAGTAATTTTACAGCTTTTTCAGATAATAAATCTTACTCTCCACACAAGAAATTGTTTAAATCATTTCCAGACACAAGCTTACTTAGGAGGCACCTGCCTTGAGCCATTAAACAGGATCTTCCCCACTGCTGGGGAAAGAACAATACTCAATTTCCCCCATGAAACCCCATCCTGGCCACAGGCAGTAGATGACACCTCAGACTTACTGAGAAATCCTCTCTGAGGCTTCAGGCTCTTTCTAGCTAATTTCTGCACCCTGTGTATGTGCACCAACCAAAAATTAAGAAGCCTGGCATCTGAATGCACACAAAAATTTGTATGGCTTCATTAACAGTCACCAAGACACAAATGTGGTTCTGGAATCATCAGCTCAATAGGTGACAGGACCTTTAATTGCTTACATGGCAAAATACTCCATTACTTAGTAATTAATGAGTTACACAGTCATCAGCAGCTCTGAGCCACAGCACTTTCCCTCCAGCTCTCAAGAAATGCTATCTTCTAAGAGAAATGATGGAAGTTGGTAGTGTCTCTTTCTTCCTCTTATTTCAGTGGTGTGGTGAAGGATTTATGAAAGTCCTACAGTGACTTTAGATGTAATCAAAGAAAAAAAAAGAGACAGAGGGATATTTAAATGGTGACTACAGTGCAGATGATGGTAAATATCCCAGCTTAAACTAGTCCAGGTAACAACAGCAAGAGAATGAACAGCATTATGGGTCTGTGATTCCTGCACATAATCACAGCTGGGCGAGGTTTTGCACTCTGTTTTGATGTATATAAAAACTTGTGCCATCTCTGCTCCACTGTTATTTTATCAGCTAAGCAGGATGAGTTAAGACAGGGATGCAAGCAAATGCCAAATGCCTCTGGTTTTATACATGGATTTACTCTCATAATTACATGTCACAACCCTGATTGTGGCGCTGGAAGCCAGTGAATCCCAGTGGGGATGAGATTCCTTGGAAACACCTCCCAAAATGGGAAAGCTATACAAAGTTCATGTATACTTGTGTATTTAAATGACAGGGATGATACACAAAACCCAATGCATATTTATATATATTTATAGAAAGAGTGCATGTCTGCAGCTGTATAGACATACCTAATCAGTCATCATATAAATTTCAGACATATATGCTAGTCATATGATTGGATGCCACCACTGTTAATGAGTAAATCATGTTGCAAAACTTGCATTAATCTATATCAGCACTACATAAATTGTCATAGATCAGTGTTAAGGTTGTGCAGCTTTACTTAATGGCACATGTTTCATATTTCCTAAATTTCTCTGAGTACAATGAGACTCAATTTCCACCTTTCCTCAACTGCCTTGAGAAACGAGCCAGTTGTGTCCACATCTCTGAAGATGATTCAGTACAACTCTTCTGGAATGAACCATTGTCTTATGCACTAGAAATATACCATGGCCAAAAATTAGTGTGTATCTGTGCTTCCACTTACCATCTCCCCATTTACCCAGAGGTGCCTCAGAGTCCAAGCTCACAATGAAATTCCAAGAAAGCCATATGATGGTATTTCCATCCGACATCAGAAGAATGTCTACCTCTCACACACTGCCAACTGACTCCGAAGAAAACAAGAAAGAATTCAAAATTTCTATTCTAATGGGTCAAGCCAATTCTGACTTTTTTTATCAGTACCTGCACTGAGAGATCTCACAAACACCCGGGAGCATAATCCAAGCAATGCTAAGCACTTTGGGAATTCCCTCCTGTATTATTAAACTTGCATTCATTTAGGCTTGCTTTTCTGGGAATATTTCTGCAAAGTATTTTTGTGTACATCAGTGTTTGTGAGGGAGCAAGTGTCTCTCTGAATGCAGCACCTGAAGAAATACTTTTGCATATATGTCTGTAAATATCTAAATTAATGTGAATCAGCTGTGGAACTGCTGCTTTGACCACCCTGTCTGTAAAGCAGGCCCTGTCTTCAAGAAATCTGACCAGAAAGAAATTAAATGAAAAGCCTGTAGGTCAGCCAAAATATCTGACTTGTGTCTTTCTCTCTTCCTCAGGCAGGAAGGAGCCCAGGTATTTCTCAGTCTGGTGTCCAGGTACATAGCCAAAAGCAAATGCTACTTCTGCTGGAGAAGAAAACAGGAAAAGGGAAAAGGTTTTATACATTCTAAAGATTCTAAAGAAGGCTTGGTAGTCTCCTCTCTTGTTGTCTTTGGTGTGTCATACACTCTTATCCTAAGATAATTTACTTCCCACTGATTTTTCTCAGGTGTTGCCTTATCCAATTAACAAATACATATGACACTGCACTGTTTAGAGCACAGGCTTAAAAAAAAAAAAAAGAGAACCAAACCTCCCCCAAAACCCCAACAAGTCTACTCAATTAACTATTTGCAGAAGTCAGAGTAATAAACTAACATTTTGCTTCAGAACATTTACAAACCATTCCATAACACAAGTCTATTCAAATTATTTACTGTCGTAATTTCAAAGAGTAGACACTACCTGTATTACGCTCAAAAAGGTAAAGAAAGATATATGAAGATTTTATTTCTTTTCAGGACTTTTTTTGTTGCCTCAGGTTAAAAAATTGTTCAGAGAAATAGCCTGATTTCCTTTTATTACCACATAATTTAAGTTAATACATGTAAAGTATCATTAGAAAGTGTCCTGGACATTCACAAAACCAATTCATACAAACATTTTGATTTGTTGCAACTATCTTCCATAATCCATCACTATTCACACTTTATCTTTCTTGACAGTCAGTTAAAAAGCATTTTAACTAGTCTTTGAACCAAAATTTAAACCAAATTTTCTTTATCACTTCTCTTTTTACTTCTCTCCCTCTTCTCTTGATTTCCCTTCTTTTTTTTTCTTTTTTTCCCAACCTGTAAGGCCTGACCATAGCTTTTGGAAATTACATTAACGAGTACCTTTCCTACAAAGCACACGTGATTTATTTAACACTGCATCTCTACAGCAATTCTATGCCATAAATTGAGATTCAGTTGCAGCTATTCTTCTGAGAGTTTCAGATGGCAGACAGCTCCAAACATGGGCAGGTAGCATTTCAAGTTGAGTGTGAGCTGCCTACAACAGAAATATCTCACATCCAGTCAGGAACTAATCCAGATCGAACTGATGCAACTCTTGAACCTCTTCCCACACAGTCAGCTTGCCAATTTCAATAAATTAATAAGAAGATATAGTTGCCAAAGGACGTTTTGAGACATGAAACAATATAATTCTCTTTTAATCATACAGTAAAAGGGCACGTGTAGTCCAACTTTTTTGTGATGGATACAGCTGTATCAGTAATAAAACAGAGAAAAACATTGTGTGAGTGCATCTTTCAAGCCTGTGGGGAGAACAAGTGACAGAATTCTGTGTACATAACAAATGTGTGCATTCCCTGGGCAACAGACCTAAACAATACTTTACTCCAGACCCTTTCCTTTGAAAATTACAGAATTGCTTAACCATTCCAGCAAAATCATTGTGTTCGAAGTTTATGATGACCGTTCCACGGCCAGGTTTTCACTAATTGTCAAGATAAAATTCTGGAATTCAACTGAATTCCAAGGAACGCATGAGCCAAAAGCAGAAGCAAAATACTCCAGTTCTTCACCACAGACTGATTTTGAAGGTCGTGTTTGGGTTGTTTAGCTAAAAGCAGTCGAGGAGGGCCATGCTGTATCCTCACTCATCCTGGGGAGTGCACGAGGTGAGCGTGTTTGAAGGGCTGGAAAGAGCAGACTGAAGCTCAAATGGATCAATTAAGATGTTTATAGGAAAAGTCTTTATGACCCTGTGTTCTCTAATAAACTTTTCTCATTATAAAAAGGCAATGAAATTATTCAGTTTAATAAATCCTCTGGTGTTTTATATAAAATATAATATTAAATAATGAGAAAAGAAATCTTACGCTCTTTTTTTTTCTTTGTGCTAAACAGATGGTTCCATAAAACTACTAGAAGAAATGCATTCAAAATATTCCCTGCTTTTGTGAAAATAAATAAATAAATAAATAAATTTAAATGTCTCATCTAAACCACTTTCCACCAGGATCCAATGAACAAAAATCCAGAGCCCGTATGGGAAAATGAGCATGGAAAAAGTATGCACTGTCCTGGCAGGACAGTGTGGAAAAGTGCATCATGAACTCCCTTGTCATAACTTCACCTGGCCTGCAGTTCAGCCAAGAGATCTTCTGGCTACAATGCTACGAAACCTTCCTTTCATCACTAACACTCAGGAGCATCACTGCAGTCATTTTACAGGCTCTGTAGGAAGAACTGAGGGAAGAAAGACAGGAGCAAAGGCAGAGATGGGGAACACAAACAGTAGAGAGTGCTAAGATTTGTTTTCCCCAGAAAGCTGGTCTTTTGGTGTGTCAGTAACATTTCTGAGTGACAAAATTTCCAGAAGGAATGCAGGGAAAAAATCAAAGATTGGAATGATAAAACAAGGTATTTCACCATCGTTGTGGTACAATGGGCAGCATAAAATGTTTGACTCACACCAGGATGTTCCAGGATGCAGTCATAAGAAATAAAAGTACTCTAGGGGAGCAACAGCATTCTCAGGGCTAACAAACGTAGTGGTTTTATTCCAAGATATTTGAAAACAATTCGTTCTCTTACTACTTTTTCATCTTTCAATGCAGAGGAAAATGCTCAGATTGTGGTTTATCCATCAGCAGCTCCAGTTTGGAGCTACAGCTACCAAAATCCTATTGGCAGCAAGTAGTTTCCATTATTGTGTTGTTGACCCTTTTCCTTACATTTGCTTTCCTATGGTAAAGGTTGGTTCAATAAAGATTAGGAGCTTAGGCTGACTAACTTAGAGTGAGCCATCTAATTCAGGGCAGGTAAATCTCATCTTGCCTAGGATGATCTGTGTGTTTAAATGCCCATCTGTTTCCTGCACGCACATACCCCACCACAGTTCTGCAGGCCAGAACATGAAATATTGTGTAATGATGGCTTCAGCCTCTATAGAATCATTTTCTACACACACCTGACACACTGGATCTTTTGATGGCAAGAGTTTTCCACAGCCCTCTCTCAAAGGCAATGTTCAAGTTATCCCACATAACTTGGGATAGAGGCTTTAGAATATGCACTGTATCCCTGTCTCATATGCTAATTTAACCAAGGTATTTCTACAATATCACTGTATTTCTGTGTTATCTCTGGGACCTATTGAACTGGATACATGCAGGATTGCAGAAAAGGACTATTTAACAACACCACAATCAAAACAGACATTGTTTGGGCCAGATTCTATTTACCTCTATTTCCTGGATGAGCTGCTCAAAAAATATCCTTTGAAAAGCAAAATGTAAGTAATGTACAAAAAGCAAAATGTACATAAAATGTACACCGTAATCCTTCCTTTTTCAATTTTTTTTTTAAACAGAAAAAAATATTTAAGCAAGCCCTGGAGCTCTCCATGCCATTTTCACCACTGATTTGCATTCTCTATCACAGGTGGAATGTTGTGGTTGTTCCCCTTTTTAACCCATTTTCTCCTGAACACTAAGGGCAAGCCATATGCCTGTTATTTCACAGTTTGGACCATTATTTAACGTTCCCCACTTGCTCCTGTGTCTTTTATCTACCTGAGAAAAGCTACTTGTCAAGCCACTAGTTATATTTGGCTATTAATAGGTGGAGTGTTTTGTTTTGCCTCCAGACAAGTATTCCATCAAGTTCCTGCAGAAAGATTCCAAGCACAGAGGTGAGCCCTCTCACTCTGTTCATCTTACTTGGTCCAGGCACAGCACTTCCACTGGAAGAGATTTTGTACCTAACTTCAGCCACTTAATGAAAACATCCATAACTTTACCAGCAGATTCCTTCTAGGTTGCACTAGCCTGAAATTTTTGGGGAAAACAGAGAAAAGATCCATCTTTTATCATCCATCTTAGCAACTTTTTTTTTTTTTAATCCCAGATCTCTATTTCCTAACACACATGCTTTTACTTGCAGACATATTTTAACTTTAGGTTACAAGACAAAAAGTCGAGAGCTTCTTTCATTCATACAGCTGAAAGGAACCAGTTTCTCTTCCCAACACAATCTTTTCCAAAAGACAGACCACTGAACATGACCTCGAGTTCTTGCTCAAGGTTTTAAATTCCCTCTGAGTTCTGTTCTTCAGAAAGGACTCCACTTCTGGTTTAAGAACTCTGAGATGCCAAGAAAACTCTACAGTTTTGTGAAAATTCCATTCCATGTAGCTTTTAATGCATCACTTTAATGTCTGCCTAATGTCCACGCCCATAAAGTGATTATAGCTTCCCTTGAGCACAAACAGTATTAAAAGCCCAATTAATAATAGAAAAGGTTTTATGACATGCAATTAAACTACACCTTCACTAATAGTTTGAGGTTCTCAACATGCATGCTTTATATTTGCAGATGCTAATATAACCTCATACAAAAAACTCCCACTTTCTGCCCTTCACTAGCTATGTATATGCATGCATAGATATATTTCTTCTTTTTTTTAAAACATATATATATATATATGCATTTCCTTTTTAGCTTTAAACCCCTGATACTTGAAATTTCTTCTATTTTCTTTTTTACTTTTGCATATCTCTGAAAGTTCACAACACAGCTATGAAAACCACATCCGTTAAGGATCTAAGGCAGAATGCTGCATTTCCTAAACTCTAAATGGACACGCTATATTTTTCTAGCACCACTCAGTGCCCTCACTCTCCACACCAGCACACGTGCCTGAGCCATGTGTACCAGCTCACTGCCTTTTGGAATTGTGCTCCTGCACCACTGGCTTTTGCAATTCGCAGTTTCATAAATCCAACATTAAAAGGACATTCAAGTGACCAAGGACAAAACACTCCCTGGAGAAAGAGGATCAATTTCCTGAGACTTCCTTTGAGACAAGCATTCTAAAGACTATTTCTCAGCTTACTCATCTCTCAGCACACACTGCACCCACAGCATAATCCACATGATTATTTATTAAGTATTTAGAGATATCATCCTCTGCCAAGTTGGCATTTGGGATACCAGTTCTTTTAGGGTGAATTTAAGTGAGTCTGGCCTTTCTTGTGCCTCAGTCCTTCAGCTTTAAAATGGAGATTATTCTCTTTATCCTCTTCTAATTAGCAAGATACACAGTGATAAAACAATCTCTCAGAAGCTACAAGGAACTTCCTCTACTTCCTGAAAAAGAAATAAAGCTTTGAGGCCTCATTAGTCTCATTCATTATTCTACCATGATTTTGCTAAAACAAGTACTGCAATGAAATACACATTTTGAGATTAAAAACCAAGTGAATATGGCCATGCCAGTTTAAGAGGCAGCTGAAATTTCTTGTCCCTGAAAGAACTACTGAAGACCACTCAACACTAGCAGAAGTCCTCCTGCAAACCTTTTATGGATCATCACCTTCAGCTAGTATCCCACTCTTCCAGCATTTCCCTCTAACAATCTACATCCCAAATATTGTTACAAATACTGTAAGCACGGCAGAAGAAATATGGAAAGGCGTTAATCTCCAAGTTCAATCTCAGACATTTATGGCTGCGCTCACACAAGGTGTTTTCAGAAGTAAAGCAGAATCAGCAGCTCTCCCCACAGGCTCAGCCTCATGCCACTGTTTGCTGTTCTCTGGATGCTGTCAATAGCTGCACTCCTTGAATTAATTCAGATTGTAAATAAGAAGCATAAAGTGAGATGGGATCACAGCTTCCTCTCCCAAAGAGTGTAAGAAACCTCTGGCCCAGTAAATGAAGTTCCTGAAAAGGTTTGTAAATCAGAGTTCTGGAGCCATGGGCTTTTGCTATTACAGGCTGTTACATTTTAAACACATAGTTTTAAGGCAATAGTTTCATACCATTAGAATGGGAGTCTTCTGGCTGAGCACTTTCAAGCTACAGGAGGACTGAATCAGCTTTGGCAAGTTCAGCCTCAAAAAACCAAAAGATTACTCCAGCCTCTTTAACTATTTTGAGCAGACCTAGGCCTTAATAAGTATTTTCTTGCAATGGTGTTTTAGCACTGTTGTTGTTGTTGTTTTTTACAGAAACTTGTAGATATTTATTGCTGGTTTTGAGATATTTGCAGTTTCCCAGTTAGAGGATGGCTCGTTGCAGCTGCATACGGCAGAGTTTGTAAATTCTCAGGTCCTAACAGCTCAGATCATAAGAAACCCCCACCTGACATAATTAACTGGTCCTTGCTACAGAGGCTGATGGTCCAAGTGCAAAGTGTGAGCCCTGAAAAGCAGTTCTGTGTGCCCAGGCCTGAGCACTGCATAAAGGCTCTGTGCTGTATGACAGAGGTGCAGGAGCACAGCTGCTCCTTCCCACTGCTGCAGCAGCCCCTGGGGACCTCAGCTCACTGGGGGGAACTTATGGAGGCTGTCAGGCACCTGTGAAGTCTCCTGGACACCTTCCCTCATTCTTCCCACCTTCTAGTTATCACAGGGTCTTTCTTGTTCCTTTAGTAATCAGGGTTATACCAAAGCATTTGTTTCTTAGAATTTGGCTGTCCACGGGCATAGTTCAAAGTTTTTCTCCCACTTACACTCCCCTTGAGTTTGAAGCCATCCTGGATTTGAAATGGAGAGTACATCTGTAGGAGTCTCCATTTGGGTTTTGGTGATGACAATACAGAAAAGGGAGAGATCAGGTAAGAATACTCAGGAATTAATCAAAAGCATAAGATGCCTTCATACTTATTCAAAGCCTTGAGGCCATTTTTGAGCAAGTTTTCTGCAATCATTTGGTGATTACATTTTGGCCCTCTGTGGTTGTCATTCATTTATGTACTTAACTGCATATTAGTGATGGAATAAATCTATCCTATCCATATTCATCTTCGGTGAGCTTATCTTCATGAAATAGAAATTATTCTAAAGATAACAACAATCATAAGAAAATTCTGATGGTTTTCGTTTATTCCCTTGGGCATGACAAATACTGAAAATGCTCACTGCCCCTCCATATGCTGTGTGGGGAAAAGAATGCAAAAGGAATTTTCACTGTGACCCTGGGAACGAAGCCACAAGTCACGTGCTCTTAAACATGTAGAGTGAGGGCATTCTTGAATAATCAAATCCATTAATGTTCATACATAGTTCCAGTCCTGAAAGATCTGAGTAAAACCTTCAAGTATATTTGAGATTCAGGAAGAACTCCTGAAGGCTGTAGGGAGGTAGTTTTTTTTTCTTCTGGCACTTTGAAGGTGGAGATATGTCTTTTCACAGTAATTAATTTTTCAAGCAAAAGCTATCTTCACTACTATTTGCCCAGCATTGTTGTGAGGCAGCTTACAACAGCACAAAGGACCCGTTCTCATGTACAAACTCCTTAAGTAAAATCCAGAGAGAGGGGGAGTCAGTGTAGCCTCACAAGAGGCAGCTCTCTCCCCTACCAACAGCAAGAGACTTCAGGGCTCACAGCTCTCAAAAAGCTGTGGCTAACACTGCTGTTTTACTTTCTTTTTACAAGCATAACAATGTGGGAGATGATGTTGTCGAAGAATCGTGGTTAATTCCTTTTTTCATTAAGTCCTGCCTAACTGAGGCAAGAGCAGCTGTTTCAGGATAAACCAGGAGCAAACAGAAGCTGCTCTGGGTGAAGCTCTGAATGGCACTTTATCCACCCTTTCACAGCAATCAAACCAACTTCCACCAAGTCAGATAGCCTCAAGTTTTCCTCCCTAACCTGCATACAAAGAATAGACAGGTATGGAAAACCTAGACATCTGTCCTGGCTGAAGGGAGATACCAGCTTATTTATCACTTGAGTTTCAGAGATCCAGTGCTTTTGTTTATCTCCTCCAGTGTCTCAGAAGAGTTTGGCTGGTGGTCTACCCATTTATGGACCCATCAGCTACATCCTTCAATAGCTCTCCAATCCTTCTTAGCTCCATGCATCGCTCTCTAACCTCCCCTCTACCAACTGTGTGCAAAAGGAAGCCTCCACACCACACTGAGCTGGTAGAACTGCAATGGTAATGTTCTGTTTTCCTCCTGTGAGTGAAGAGAGCTCTTCACACCTCCCTCACTGCCTTTCACAGTTTGTAGACGTGTAACAGTTTATGTGATTGGAAGCCTCATCCATTTTTATACATGATGACAGAAAGATTCTTCCCTTTACAGCAATATATACATAATTAAGCAGTTCTGGGTTCAGCTATATAAAAAAAAAAAAAAAAAAATGGATGGGGACCCAAACCCATTTTTCATGATTTGTCCATGCTCCAAAGTGGCCCAGTAGGATTGACGGTACAAATATGATACCAGCCATTACTTGGCAGTTGGGACAGACCAGGACAAATCAAGTGAAACATCTTTCCATTTCACTGCAATTAAAACCTGCTGGAACCGGAATCGGTGCAAAATTAATGAATCCAAATCTTTACTGTTGTGGTGTTGGAACAGACAGCTTCCAGAAGAGGAAATGGGAAGGCAGCCATCAACCTCAAGATGACAAGAGAAGAAATATTTTTTTTCTGTAGAATCCTTTTGAGGACACTGAAACAGTGCTCTGTCACAAGAAGATCTGCTAATAGGGAAGGGGGGAAAAAAGTGAGGGCAAGAGAAAAGGAGAAGCTTCAGGAGCCTTTCCATCAAATTCCAAACATCATCTACTTTCTTAAACTAAGAGCAAGTGATGACTTTCTGTACACGAAAATTAACTTTTGTTCTCCCCCAGAAATACATAGTAGGATTCCCTGTTTAGTGACATTCTTTGTGACTGCTCTTTTTAAAGCCATCGATTAACCAATTATTGATAATTTATTAAACCCTAAAGTACCTTGAGAAAGCAACTGCCACACAGATCTTAACTAGCAAAAGACATGTACCAAAAGAGAGGAAAAAGGACAACAGCTAACCCATACAGTCTGTTGGAAATTCATAAGACCTGTGTGTTGGCAGGCTGTCAAGGGGAGAGAAGGGAGGAAGGGTAAGGGCCAAATTCCTGAAATGAGAAGCTTTCTAATAGGAAATCCCCACAACCTCCCATGGAAATCTTTACCTGAAGAACAAACAGCCAGCTGTATGCCCCACACCTTAGTATGGGGTGAGAGGCCATGTCTTAGATAACAGGTCCCAGACACGGTGACATTTAGAGATCATCACCAACAGCTTGAGTTGCACCTGGATGAGGACAAGAAACTAGTGCAGAAACATGAGCACAGGCATTATCCTCTCTCAGAAGTTCACCTTGCAGATGGGAGTGCTCTGCAATAGCTGCAAATTCCTCTAAGATTGTCTTGAATTAGAGCCCAGCTGTGCCATGAGGGGGTGGAGAGCCACTGCCCACCCTGCAGGAGTGATCCCAGTCTCCTGCCTGGCTGTAGATGATGAAAGGCACTAGTGCTCACTGCTGCTACTCCAGACTGCAAGGCTAGTGACAGACTCAAAAGACAAGGCTGCAAAACTTCATCAGGGTGAGAAGAATGACTACGACATAAGAAGGATGAGAATTTTTACAATCAGCCACTAATGCCCCCGTGGCAAAGCACCACAGACATTTAAAATCTTTCCTCATTCACGGTCACAGTATTTTATCATGCAATATAAAGACTACAGCAATGCAAGAGCCACATCTTATGGACACTGATGTCATATCTATGCTACAAAAGCCCTCAGCAATACTTTGCTTTCACTACTGCATCCTAATTGCAACCCAGCTACATCGAGGACAGGTTCATCCATGCATCAGAGCTGTCTTCCATGCCCTGGTTCCAAGGGAACCTCAGGTGCAAAGCCCATAAAGGAGACAGAATGCCTCTCAGCAGCCACAAGAACACCAGAAAGCATCCCCTGCCTTCCCTCAGTCTGCTGCTCTGCATACAGCCAGTTCTGCCAGTGCTTCCCCACAGCTAGAAGTTGTTTTGTCACTAAAGGACCTATAAAGTGATTTCACAGTCTGCGTTTTTGAAGCCCACGGAATACCGTAGTAAGAGATTTAGGCATAAAACCAAATCTAAATACCAAATGCACAAACTATCTACTTTTTACCTCAGGGCAGGCTAAGCTGCACCCAGCCCTGTGACCTCCAAGGTGCTGCATCAACTTCCATTCCCAGTAGGGATGAATCACACCCCAGCTCTGAACATCCTTCAAATGTCTCTCCAAGCAAACCAGTCATCACTGCTGGTTTATCAATGTTAAATCAGACTGTTCAGTCTCAGCTGGATTCTTACCTGGGCACAAAGTAATGGCCAAATTTAACCCTGGGCATATAAACTCGACGTAGTATAACTGTGAGACTGCAATTTTATTCAGGAAAAGTGCTAAGAGTGAAGGATTTCTGTGATGAAAAGAAAAAAATCAAAATATTACTTTAATGACTATGCAGATTAAAATGTTTCTCAGAGTTTCCTGGAAAGTCTTCATGAAAAAAAGGAAACAAACAAGAAAAATAGGATCAAACCCCAAAGGGAAAAAAAAAATACAAACAAACAGACTGGAAGAGGAGCTTCTTCATGAAAATCTGGAAGAGAGAACTTCAAGGAAAGCTGAGTCATTGCTCAATGATAGTATGCATTTGAACAAATGGAACTCTGCCTACTTCTCACATATACAGATTATATGAAACCAAAAAGAAACCTCCAGGCCCCTTATGGATACAGATGGCAAACCTTGGGTAAAATACCAATAAAATGAGAAGGTTAGTGCCTCAGTGTGGGTCAGGTGCAGAGCTGTACCAGTAAAATGGAAACTGCCTCCCAGTCACCATTGGTAGGACTGGGACTGGATCCTCCCAAGGTGCCATTCACATTAATATGGAGCAGTGAGGTAGCTGAGCCCTGGACATGAGTTCATCTCTGCTCCAGGGATGGCTGTCTCCAGCAGAAGGGTGAAGCAGAGCTGTGGGGGTAATTTCTTAAACTTCTGCAAAAAGCTTAGTCTGCGCTTTCACCACTAATTACTTTATTTATAAGACAAGAAGACTGTTTTGATTTCTCTTGGAAATCTACCATGCTTTTTTCCTACTGTTTTCTGGGAGAAAGCAACTTCTTTTACATTAAGGGTGTACAGAGTTGCTCGATTTGCAAGGGAAATGTGTTGGAACCCAAGAGCTTCAGAGGAATGCAGGAGGAGGAAGAAAACCTTTGCATTTAGTCTATCACAATGTAAATAACCTAAAAATAGAAGGGCTTGTCCAAATCAAGTGAAAGCTCACATGCACTGCAGAGAAACTGAAGAAACAGGCAAAAGTCAGTACACTCAGAGAGAAAGAGATACTTTGAGCACTTCTGAGACTTGGCAGTAGCATTTGTCAGACAGTCCCCCTGCAAATCCAAATTTTCCGGGAGCACTTAAGGTCCCATGCTCTGCCATGTAATTCCACCCTACCCATCACAAGTCCCATGGTTGCTTCAGCAGCAAGCATTTGAACTAATTAGGGTGCACACTGGAAAATATGAAAGGTTTTTTTGCGCTATTTCCCAACATTTCCAAACACAAACCTTACACAAAGGTTAACTTGTGACTGCTCTGTTGTGTTCTCCAGTAAGAATCTGTCCTCCCTCTATAGTCAAAGCTATTAAGGAAAAAAAAATAACAGTAGTTTGAATTTAAAATGCACCATTTTAACTGCTTTCAGAGATGGGTTTTTTGGTTTGTTGTTTTTTTTTTTTTTTCTTCCTTTCGAACTCTTGCAAGTTCTCTGAGGAGCAAACTAAGGAGCAAAGAAGGGAAGGCAGCTTTGCTGTGTACCGCTGCCATCTAGTGACCCGTCTCTGAGAGCAGGACTCCAACAGCAGCGTCACCGTGTCAGCACTGTCCCGCCTATACTCTTTATTTCACCTTTCTAGCAGAATGCTAGATTATTTCAGTTCACAGCTCCTATTCCACTGTGTAAGTCTTCAAAGCAAAGAATAAATTTCAGTTAATGGTGGTGGCATATCAGTATTGGAATATTTATTCACTTTGCATAATTGCTATACCTATAAATCACCCATAGGAGAATGGTCCTTTTAGAGAAAGAGAGGTTTGGGATTTTTTTTTTAATCTGTGAAGGCAAAGTTAATGGAGAAGAAAATCAATTGTATAATAAAACGGAATTAACATTCACAGACTTCATTAGTTGCCTCGGACATTGCATTGAACGAGCTTCAGTGGCACACACAAGAGCAGACACCTTGGTCACGCGTTTCTTCCAGCAGCTTATGATAAACTCTCCACGAAGACTCAATTTTGAAAAGCTTCTTGCAATGACAGAGATTTAGGAAATGCAAGGGCAAGTTGTGCCACAATATGATTAAGGGTGGGTCTGTCTGAGCTGCTTAGGAGAGACCCCTAAGTCTTCATCCACTGTGAAACATCACAGTGACACTGCTGTCCCTCGGAGTACCCGGGCTAACTCAGCCAAGTCAGCCCTAACTGTCCCACAATTGAGGGTGTAGGTTTGAATTAAGAGGATTTCAGAGACCCTGATATTTCAGTCAGCTCTACAAGGAAAAGGTACATGTGGGAGAAGGGACAGAACCCAAGAAGCAGGCTGATAACATATATGAGCAATAAATGTAAAAGCCATAGCCTAATACCACAGCCCAGACTGTATCTTCATTTCTTTTATGCTCTAGACTTCTGGGAGGTATCACACAGTCCCGTATGTGGCTGAAAGTAATTTACAAGCCCATGGCAAGGGCCAAAATCAAGTAAACCTATATCAGAGTGTTCCTAACAGGGAAACTCATAAAGGTATATTGGAAAGAAAAAAAAAAAAAAAAAGCTATTCAGCAAATTACTCAGCCCATTCTCTAAGGAGGTCATTGAAGTCAAATAAATTTCATAGGTCTTTCCTATGCAATAATTTAGATGTAGTTAATATGCCCCAGAATACCAATAACAGCTAGATGCAGAGGTCATTTATTCACATTTTATCAATAGGATCTTTATGAGATGTGGGCTCCTTCTTCAAGATCCACCCCATGCCAACAACCCAGAACATCAATGCTGTCCAGAAACCCACCTCAGTGCAATCACCCATTTCAGACTGCTGGCTGAGCAATATGAAGCTAGAAAATGTCTTTGGGAGATACTCAACTCTCTGCCTCCACCTCAAGCCAAAACTAACTTCAGACTTGCTGGGAGAAGGAAAAGGCTGCTACCCCCCCAGCCATGAGAGGTTTGCATATGAAGTATGATAGCATCGTGTTTCCTCTGAATAATAACTTACTTCAGCTTAATGTTTGTTTTTTCCTTGCCTGGGGTTCATCATTGCAGTAGCACAATGATGGTTTTTGTTCTGCGTACCCTGCACCAAACAGAGATTTCTGATGCTTCACTACACGGGATGTGAGCAGATCAAAAATTAGTTTAATAAAACACATAATTGGCTAATTGACTGTATGCCCTTCCCATAGCATGGATTTTACCACAATTTCAACTGGGGTGGCTTTTCAATGGACTTAATATTATTTGAGTACACAGGATGAAAATATTGCCACCCAACTAAACACAGACAAGTCAAGATCACTTGCTGAAATACATCCACGCACAGCAGTGGAGCATGAAGGTCTAAAGGCCTTATATAATCAGCTGGTGAGTGTTCCACTGTTCCAGGTTTAGAAAGAACCAGATTTCCTTCAAGGTCCACCTACACAACAAATATTCAGAGCAGTCATATTGGTGAGTGCTTCTGATCCCACCACTTCAATAACCAGCTGAGAAAAATTACTTTCTGAAATCACATAGCTCATAGTGGAGAGCTCTGTATAAGAAGTCAGTAATGTGATTGATCCAGCTGGACAAAAAGCTTGAGAAAAATCAAACAAGATTTGGCCTGAAGATCTAAAACATCTAGGATTTCTCAGTTTTCATTTGTAAGTGTTAAAACCGTTTTCTGGGCGCATTCAGAAATTCTGCTTATATAAATACATTAGGTTTTAAGGAATACTTTACAGTTACTCTGCTTATAAAAACATCACCTCCTCCCTGTTCCCCCAGTGATTTCCAGGGAGCTGCTACAGCTTGTTTCCTCCAAACTACCATCAGCCTCCACCCCCGCCTACCACCCATTAGGAGCCTGATACAGATATCAAATATGGGGCATAATGGGCATTAAATGAAGACCTCCCAGCTGTCTCCTGACAGTTTCATTGCATAATGGTGACCTTTGCATGTCTTATTCACCAAATAAAAAAAACCAAAACTATACAATTTCAAACTGCAGATTAATTAAAAAAAACAATCCTATTATATATTTGGGGGGCAGGTTGGGGGTCTACATTTACTTGCTTATGGTCTTAGAAGGCTTGCCTTGGTGCTTCCTAGATGTGTAATATTTTATTTCTTAATAGTCATTCTTGCCTTCTTTCTTGCTGAAAAGTGATAGTTCACTTTGAAAGCAGAGATTTATACTGCAGACTCTTCATTTAAACCTTATGTAAAGAAATAAAATCTTTATGTCCACACATATTTGAGCTCCTACCTTCATACATTTATAGTGTGTTACATTTCCCAGCTTTCCTATATTTAATGTTTTACAGCCTGTTCTCCAGATTCAGGTAGTAAAAGGCTCGAAGGCCAGAAAGCAGGCAGCAGCTCACCATTTAATTAGAAAAGAACCAACACAGAGATCTCCAAACTACTAACAAGACCTCTCACTAGAATAAGAGCAATCAGACCTATGACTTCTACCAAAATATTTTAATTTAGAGAGTTTTAAAATGCTTTAAGTGAGTCTTTGTTGGACCCTGTGTTGTCTCATCAGTATTCAGAAATAGCACTGGAGGGGGAAAAGAAGAACAGAAAAGGGAAAGAACTATATACTAAATAGAAAAAGGTCTGGATAAAGAGAAATAACTATTCCTCCATTTCCAGAAGACTTCACTCCCACTCCATTCAGCTATGCATCCCCCAGCCAAGATGTGTGACATTTTCTGTGGGTGGCAGCACAGTTGGTATTTAGCTTGCACGTGACAAGCCCAGGTATCTGGAAGAATCATAAAATCACAGAATATCCAGAGCTGGAAGGGACCCACAGCATCTTTGAGTCCAGCTCTTAGTCCTGCAGAGGAGCAGCCCCAGGAGTCACACCATGAGCCTGAGAGCATTGTTCAAGTGCTTTGTGAACTCTGTCTGGTTGGTGCTGTGACCACTACCCTGGGGAGCCTGTGCCAGTGCCCAGTCACCCTCTGGGTGAAGAACCTTTTCCTGATATCCAGCCTAAACCTCCCTGGTTCACTTCATGCCACTTCCTTGAGTCCTGTCCCTGGTCATGAGATCTGTACCTGCCCCTCTGCTTCCCCCCACAAGGATGTTGAAGACCACAATGTCTCCCCTCGGTCTTCTCCAGGCTGAACAGACCAAGCAACCTCAGCCACTCCTCGTTTGGCTTCTCTCCCAGACCCTCCACCATCCTCATGGCTCTCCTTCGATGGACTGTAGTTGCTCAAAGTCTTTGTTATACTGTGGGGCCCAAAACTGCACACAGGATTCAAGGAGGGGTGACTCCAGTGCAGAATTTGCTGATAAGAGGGAGTTACCAAAAAGAACTTATTAACAATATCTCACACTTGTGAAATCTGACCACAGCCTTTATAGCCTTCCCACTTTCACTCTCCATGTGCTTCACTCTTTATTTTCCCCCCACCTCACACTATATTTCCTAAAACAGGAAACACCATAGGAAAATGTCATCAGTTGGGGATCTCAGGAAAACTACATGACATCTTTCCCTTGCTCCAAAGGAGGACTAAATATCACTCCGCAATACATTTCAGATGTTTGCCTAAGCCAGAAGCATCTTCTGTCCCAAAACAACCTCCAAGGCTCCACACAGCCACCTGAGGGTAAACCATGCTGGCACTTCCCCATCTTCCTGGATCCATGGCAGGAACATCCTCCCACGTGTCCACACACAGCTCACCAAATGACTGCCTTGCAGGTTCCCCAGCGCTCCACGTGCCACGCACTGGAAAAAAATTGGGAAAATGGGCACCACAGCCGGGGTCTTGTCCATGAGTTAATGGCTCAGAAAGTGGACAGGCAAGAACTGACAGAAAAATTTTGCCTGGCCCACAGCCTGCAGGTTACTCCTTAAAGTACTTTGCTGAAGTTTTCCTTTAGTTTTTCCATGTAGATCACACTTTCCAAACCTCTTGTACCTGTTTATATCCTCGTGGTTCTCTCTCGTATTCTCCCCTTTATCTCTTTCCCATTCTTTTCCCCCCAAATTAGGTCACTAGCACATTAACACATGTTGCTGAGCAACACTGCTGCTGATGCCCATGACAATGCCTGCTCACAAGTTATTTTATCAAACACTTCTGAGGACAAGGTTCCTCCTCTGCCACAACATGACAAGAGTGACTACAGCTCAGCCTCCAAACCTCTGATTCCCAGCAGCTATTTTAGGGTAGAGGGATTTATCCTGTATGGACTTATTTTGACATAAATCCTCGCCTCTGATTGTAATAAAAGCTCTTTATGATGACTTTTCACCAAGCAAATTTCTGTCAGAAGCCTTTCAGAATTACAAACCTCCTTTCCCACGCCCTGCCTTGACAAGAGGGAATGGAGGAGAACAGAATTTCTTTTGCTGCAGGCAAACTGGCTTTGTGTGCTCCACGTATTTTGGCTTTGGGTTTCTTCACAAGATTCAACAAAGTTTTCATGTAAATGCTTATAGGTTTGGAGGCAACAGCTTACAGTGGCAGCCTGAGGCAGGCCAGCTGTGGATTTGAGGGGCTACAAGGAAAATGTTTCCTCTAACTGAAAGCCACACTGACTTCTGTATTGAAAAGCATTACAGAGACACAAGAGGCCACTGAATCCAGCAGAGATGCTGCCTAAGCAGTACAGGGAGGAGATGGGTTCTGGCAGGTTTCACTAAAATCAGGCAGCAAGTTGTGCTCCTTCCTCCAGAGAAGCACAGCACACCTTCCTGCCTGGCAGGCTGTGAAGTGAAACCCTTGTCTTTGAAAGCACAGATACTCCAGGGAGTCTGATGTGGAAAATCCCTCCATCATACCAATCCCTGTGAGTTTCCAAGGAGTCCCAAACCTCACTGGTCTGTCAGAAACGATGCTTAGCTTTTACTAAGGCTTTTCTAGAAGGATGCAGAGAGGCAGCTGTATGACTTTGGCAGCCATCAGTGAACCACCACAAAAGGCTGCCTTTTTTAAATGGAGTAAATTTATATTAATATTGTCACTGCTGCTTCTCTTCCAAAAGCTCAATTTGCAGCAGTGGCTCAATCTCAGACTGAAGAAAAAAAAAAAAAAAGGAAAGAGGAGCATGTAAATGTGTATCATGTGATGAAGTCACCCATCACATGAAACCTCCCTCCACAGGACAAGCTGTCTGAGAGATCCTGCTATGTATACACAATAAAACTGTGGGAAACTGGGACCCAGAGACGTGCTTATTTAGTTTACAAAGTTGGAGACTTTGTCTTTATTCAGCTGAGGTTTTATACAGGCTAATGTACCCTCAGCTCCAGACATAGACTTACACATATTCCCCTGTATAAATTTCTACGAGCTCCAATTACCATATGTAACTACACATGCTGGAATAACCAAAGCAAATTTTTCACAGAGCACAGCTACTGTGTGCTACAGTGAGCAAAACTAGACTCTTACAGTCAAGAAATACCAGATCTGCAAAGCCAGAAAGGAAAATCATCTTCACAAGATATTAGTTCACAAACTTAGGCAAAAGAAAAAGAGAAAATTGTTGTAGCGCAGGACAATGGTGCTCAGCTGAGGGATACAGGCAAGCAGCACTGCAGGTTGCTGGGAAATTCCAATTAAAAGTACATTTTGACCCCAGCAAAGCAGATAAAAATATATTACTTTCTAAGAGAAAACAAGTTTTCTGTTCTCCTGTACCTTTTACCAGCAAGTATTTGATTTAGCAATAAACATATATATGTTCAGACCCCACACTATTAAGAACATTACCAAAACATTTCTAATGTCATTTATAATACCATATTATAACCATAATATACATTATAATATCATATGACTGCTCTAAAACTTCCTGCCTATCCCTTTATACATTACAGGAATCCACAAAGCTAGAACCTAAAGGTAGTGGGCCAAAACCTACTGTCACTGATTTCTGAATCTGCTCCTAGCAGCTGCACTGCCAAAACATAACACAGCATTGCCCCACAGTTCAGAGAGACAACTCAAGCCTCCTTCACTTAAGTTTGTCCCTGAGGTCTCTATAAAACAGCAGTTATACTGACTGAGAAACTTGAAATTCTTGTACAGGGACCACCAAAATCCCTGCCTCCCCCGAAATCGTTTCTTTACTTTGATTTTCAAAGGAAAAACTTCCAGCCACAGCCTTTGGACCCATATAGAAAAAAACATTTAGAATTTCAGTAGAGAAAATGAAGCATAGGTCCTTTAAAATTTGTCACAAAGTAATCCTGAGGAATAGATAATTTACCAGAATTCTAAAATAATTTCTGTAAAATTACATAGAATTAGAAAGCAAGCATCTGTTCTAAATAACTTTTTAATTGTCATATAGAATTGGAGAATCAGAATATATTTTCTTGTTCATTTTTATGGGCTAGCACATAATTCCTGTAGAAATATTTTCATAGTTTAATTAGACAGATAAATAAATGATCATAGCTTATCATATTAAATGCCAAAACACTTTTTCATGCAGGAGCTTTATTCTTTTCTCTCTCTGATTGTGTCTTATTTGAGGAGGGGAATGTGTTCTGCGGCCAAGTCTCCATTATTTGCTTTGGACAGTCAATCTTGCAGCTGAGCCCATAAGGTTTCTCCATATAATTATAAAGCATGACTGACTGTTTCAGTGGTGGGTGGACAATTACAGATGTCAAAACTTTTCTTCCAGATAATAACAAAACTGCATGGATAGCAAACCTATTTTATGAACCTCCAAATTAAATACCCAACATCATATCAATTCTTCATCTGAAACACCCTACTGGGCAGCACACATGGAAAATACCTCATTTGAGAGAAAAAGCTGTTCAGAAGGGCAAATATTAACACTATCCAGCATGAAAATCTTGCTTTGGCATAAGTTTTAGGTCAAGAAAGAACAAACAGTGACAGAAGAAAACCTCCCAGCTGAATAAATTATGCTTGTTAAAGAAAGTAAAAGGTGAAAACTCCTTCCAAAACCTTTTGTTTTATAGATATCTCATTAATTACCTGAACCACATTCTGCCTCAGACATTAATTCAAATATCATCTTAAGGATAATTTTAAAAGCACCAACCTCACTCAGAGGATAGTTTTATCTCAGATATGCACCCACCAAACTAAAGGCTCCCGACACACACAAAGGCTCATGAGGTCACTTGCCTGATGTCCTCCCCACTAACTCACAGTCAGCTCTTGCAAAATTTAATCTTCTTATTAGAGCAATAATAGTTCTGTAAACAAAAAGCATTTTATGATTGTTTCTGTATGTATCAAGATGTGTTTGGCACTGCAGCCTGCAAAAGAGAATTTCCTGTTTACAAGCTCATTTTCTGTCCTGAATTTGAATGCATACTTGAGCAAAACCCTTCCACACGACTCCTCATCTTATTTCAAATGAGAAAATATTTTGATGAGCATTTTTGTTTTAAGTTAACCATAATTATTGCAACAGTTTGACCTTTTCTTAAAAAAAAGAAAGAAACAAAAGAAAAAGTACTGACAAATTAATAACAAAATATGGATATTTCAACATACTATATGAATCTAAACAACTTTATAGATCTAAGAAGCCCTGTTTGGTTCAATGATGCAACTCTACCACATTGTTGGCCATGTCTAAATGCAGCCAAAGCCTTTGTTTGTCAGGTTTTTCTCAACAGCTGTTAAGCATCAGTCGCATAAGTCTGACTTTTTGTTATATTTATAATAATCCATACATTATTTTAGACAAAAACTTCATGGAATTATGCAGAGACATTAATTTACCTTATTTTCACATTTCAAGATACCAAAAAAAACATCTTTTTCCCCCCATATCCTCAGGGAAGAGCACGCATTAGTTATGCTCTCACTACACAATCATAGAAGTTCATAGTTAAAATGTGTTACGCTCATGAACCTGAGTATGTATGCTGTGAAGGAGCCAAAGGAACCAGGAGGGAAACGAAGGTGAAATAAAGAAATACAAGATGAGGAGTATGATTGTGTTGTCCACGCACCACTTAAAACACTGACCTGGAGCAGCTCTTGAGAGACATGGCAGAACCTGGGCCCCACAACATCAATGTCCAGGCTACTGGGTTAAGTCTGCCCAAATTCCCATCTCATTTTCTTGAAACAAGTCTTACTTCAACTTAATTATTTCTGACTTACAGTAGAATAAAGGATTTATCATCAGGTTTAAAGGAAACTTGGATGTAAACCAGCTACAAGGCAATCACATAACCCTTGGTCCCTGGTAGCACTTCTCAGCATCATGCTAGAGCCCAAAAGTGTTGCCTTCATTATTCAGGTGCAACATCAGGACTAATTCAGAGAAATGTTTTATTTATTTACACGGATATTATATCACCCAAAATAGCTACCAGGTACGGAGCCTGTTATTTCACCTGCTACAAATTTCTATATTAAAAATTACAGGGACAATTGCCAAATGGTGGTAACCTCTATTCAATATTCATATTCTAAAGTATAAAAAAGCCTCAGATGTGTTGCAGGAAACAGCCACTGAATTAAAGGCTTGACTGAGCCATTTTCTATAAGAAAGTCTGTCTTTTGGACAGACTTGCAGTAGTGCTTCTTTTAGTAGTCCTTTACATGGAAAAGCAAGCAATTTTTGTTGTGCAAAATAATAAATCTGATGGGGTGAGGCTGCATAAGGAACAGTAAAGCAAATGACAGCACAGTAAGGCAGGACAACTCGGATCTGTCAGGACCTGGTTGACTTCTCTTGTTTCTTCACTTCTGTGACTAAACCTAAGGTTTGCTGTCCCCCTGGTTATAAAATACTCTGTCACAAGACAGATGTCATCAATAGGTTGGAAATTCCTCCACGGCATCTGTAACTCCACTAAGAAATACTTAAAGATTTGAAAATTGAAAGTTGATGAAAAACCATGTAACAACATAGCTTCAGTCAGGACCAATTGCTTGACCAGTTGTTCAATACTTAGGGAGTATAATCCCGAATAATTTAAATTAATTGTTCAACAATGATGGATGTCCATTAGATCATCTACATCTCATCCCTGTGTACCCTTCCAGGGGGTGTGCTGGGAGTAATCTGCTGTGGGAAGCACAGTTTAAATACCATATGGAGGAAAGCAGAGCCACATCCTGGGAATGGTAGGCAGAGCAAGCCAAATGAATCTCTTTTAAAATGCACACATGTTTGGCAATCAGATTGCACATTAACATTTTCAGGTGCAACTCCTTTTGCTTTGCAAATACCTTGGTAACTAGAATAAAACCTCATGAGCATCTCAGCTGAGGAAGCAGGGATGTGAGAACTGAGCTAATCCTCTGCTAACATGCTCAGAGGCACAGAGGACACAGCAAAAAGGGGAACCTCTGGCTGTTGCTCTCCATCACTTTAGTTGCACCAACATAAATTGAGGATCTTCACCACTTCTCTGCTGCCTTTTGCACAGCTACAGACCACCAGTGCCTGACAGCAGCCATGGTCTTTACAAAGCAGGTCAAAGCCTAGCTTAGATGAAATCAATCACGATTTACAAAATAGAAATGAAACTGTCACTCCTCAAAGAGTTGATCTAACAGATATACTTAATTTGTAAATATATAAAGTCATATATCTAGTCAAGAGGATAAAGCTTCTTGCAAAACATAGCTATAACACTGCTTTGCTTTGTTAAGCTGCTTTTTCATGCAAGAATGTAACTGTCAGAGCACTTATGGAGGAGATCCAAGTAGTTTTCTTTTACATCTGCCACCACCATGAGGATGATCTAACTACCAGACTGCACAAAGGGCATTCTTCAGCCTTTCAGCTGAATAAAAAAAAAAAAATAAATTAAGCAAGCAAGCATGCAAGAGACCATGCTTCTAAAGTCTAGTAGTTGTGTCACTTACTAAGAGAAGGACAGTCTTGGTTCTAGTTCTAAGTCTTTGTCTGTAATCCCCATCATTGCATAAGACTTATGAACACTACCTCATACCTTCCATCCCTTTTCCTTCAGAAGAAAACAACTTTTTCTGCTCAGTTATTTAAAAGAAAATGTATTTTCAGAAATACTCAGTGGAAATGCACACACATTAGTCACCTTCCTCCTGAGCAAGGTGCCTAAATCTCAGAAGATGATTAGAACTGGACACAATCTCCTGTATTTTTGTCTTCTGCAACTTTTATTAACTATCTTAAAGCATCTCCTCATTCAACACATCCCCATTCTGAGATACCTTCACTGCTTACCTCCTCTAGGATGACAATGCACTCAACATTCAGATTCTGGATTCCAATTTGCAACCAGGTGTTCAAAGGTTAAAATCCTCACCTCTCTAGCAGATGTCTGCTATGCTTTGCACCCTCCAGAAAATAAAACCAACATGCACAGTTTTGGCAGCCAGGGTCTGGAAGCAAGCTCTCCTCTAGATTTCCATCTTCCATCTTTCTCTCCTGTCTCTTGTTCCCTACAGCTTCTTTCCTCTTCCAGTCAGTCCTCCCAGTATTTTATCAGATGGGCAAGCAGCAGTTGCTCATCATTACAGCTGTGCTGATGAGCCAGGATATACTTATGACTGCTTCCATCATGAGAAGCCAGGATTTCCTGCCTTCTCTTGGTGGAAGAATTCATTGGGAGTCCACATCCTCACCAGATACCGTTTTTATCACCATGCATCCAGCAATTTAAAATTTCTAAACCATGAACTCTTGCCAAATGTAACAAAACTCGAGAGTAGACTCTGAAGTTTTTGGACAATAACACATAAATGTACAAAGATTTTGACTTCCAGAGAATCAGGCTTAATGCAGAGATGAGGCTGGGGAAGAGAGGAATACGAATTAAGCAATTAGCTGGACTTTTCTAGAGATGAGATTCACCCAGCACTTATGCTGCAACCCTTTTGAGCACGTGCTCAAGGAACCACCAATTCAGCAGCCAGGTCTCTACAGACAGAGACTGTCTGTGTGAGCAAACAGGGCCCAGACATCCTCCAGGATGCTCAAAGCTCAGCAGTGAGATCACTCAGCACTTTGGGCTGAGCACTCTGCAGGACAAGGCTGTGAGGACAGGTGTGAGCCTGAACAAGGAACACTTTCCCAGGGGTACTTTGGATGCAGTCCCTCTCTTTGGTGACTTTGCTGTGCTGATGCAAGCTAGGCTGAGCCAGCTGGCCTCAGGAGCAGAAAACAAATCCTGTACAAGTAGCCAGAGAAACTGGGAAGGCATCTTGTGCTAGTGTTGGCCCAGCTCATCGTTCATGAAGGGCGGACGGACAAGTAGGGGAGTGTAGCTCTGTCCACCACTGGAGCCCTTTGGCTCTTCCCACATGAGCAGCTCTGAGCCTGCAATGCTGTGAGGACAGACAGCATTCACAGTTCCAGGAACTCAGAGTTCCCACATCCTGGACTGATGTGCTCATGGTAAAACGTGCATTCAAAATATCCCTCTTAGACAATGAACTAATGCTTTTCCATAATACAGGGACTGCTAAATCCTCTTTTCTTTTTCAACCCTTCTGTGTAAAACTGAGATTCAAAATCTTGAAGACAACATTGGCCGGCCCCATAAACAGCATTTTCTATTGCCCATAGGTGTTAAACCAGTGCTCAGTGACTTCAGTCACAAACTGGAAGACAGGAGTAGTAACAGGAATGAATCAGAGATCCTTAGCCCTGGACTTGAACCTTTTTCTCCCCATACTTGCATGTTGACAAAATCATACACCTGTACACCAGTATTTCTTCCATAAATATCAATACACATATATATGACATCAATTAATACATTTACATAACATGTGTACTCGTATCTACCCAATTTCTTAAACACAGGTTGAGTATAAATATCTAATTACATATGAGTATTTCTATAAATTTGTTTAGACATACACTCATATGCACATTACAGACAAGATACATTACATACTGGTTGGGGAGCAGCTCATGACACGCATCCTGAAATATTTTGGCAAAGGTACTCTGAAGGATGGAACTGCAAGAATGATCTGCTAGAAAATTGCCCATGAGTGCTGGCCTGATCTTATATTTCCCTGTGCTAGTTTGTATGTATGTACACACACAAAAACTCCCACAAAAGCCAATAGGAGCTTTGATGCAGGAGCAACCCTTGATAAGCATTTCAGCAAAAATAGAGCAGGTTTCGGGTCATTTTGGTGAGTGGCAGAATAAACACTCTGGCTAACATGAAGAATTCTGTTCTAATTCTCCTTGGATTTTTATAAATAAAAACATTCCCAGACTAAAAATGTAGAACACAGAGTCAGGTAATCACATTCTCCAGCCCTCAGTCACATATTCAGAAATGAAACTAATAGAACCTTATTTCAAGACTTTTCTGCTTTAACAGTATCCATTTTTTAAACCTGACCTTTTCTTTAGGCTTCTGTTTCCAGATAGGATGGAAATACGCTTCCAGATGTCATTTCCAATACACTTCATGTTTTATATAGATGAATTCAGGAGCATATTGCTTTTCTGGAAGTTTCTATCTCTTAATATTATCTACCCTGGTACCAAGTTAGCATTGGAAATACTTCCTTTTCCTTTGGTCACTCACAGTTTTGCACCCTGTAGCACATTTGCTGCAAGGACACTGAAACCAATTCCCTTCCTGTACAAGTCTAGCTTAAAAATTTGGGTCCACTGCTATAAGGTCTGTTCTCCCCTCTTCATACACCCTGGACCCCAGCTGTCATACTCACAGCAGTGTTGGCATTAAAAACCTTAACATGAATGTCAGTGACAGCATTTACCATTCATATTAAGATTAATACCTCTGGCTTCATTCTTACTGAGCCCACCATGCTGCTATTTTATGAGCAAGATTTTTAATTCTCAGTTACACACAGTTCTACTGTTTATTAGCCTGAAAGGAAGTACCTTTCCAAATGTACTTTTAGTTAATTATCATTGACTGATAACAGCACAGAAGCTTTCTTACAATTACTTTCCCACAAAATGCAACCCAGAAACTTTATCAATAAACTCTTCAGTCACTGGTAATGATTTCCGTAAGAAAGATAAAACCTGTTTTCTCAAAGTCTGTATTTACTAACTTTCAAAATACACCCTTACTGTTCCTTTTCAGTCCCTACAACAAGGCAGTAAGTTAAATAGTAAAATTCCTCAGGATATTAGGCAGTTTAAAAGTATGGCAGTGTGATCATGCATGTGCAACAGATGGAAAAATAATTGGCATTATATATTCCTCTTAAAAATAAATAAATAAAGGTCATAAAACCTTACAACCATTTTGAAAAAAAACCTGATGATAGCTAAGTCCATAGAATTTTGTTTTCTGACAAGCAGAGCCCTTTTATTTGAGACTTTTAATCAGAAATTTGTAAAGCTGAGGGAAAAGCAGCTGGGCATTTCAGAAAGGGAAGGAGAAGGCTCATAAATTAACCAGCTGGCACAATCCTAACTATAGTATCACACACAGTGCTGTTATAATATTATTGCTGTAGGTTAACGTGATCCTTTATACAGCCTTTTTCTCCTCCACAGTAGCCCATTTTCAAGAAGTAAAATGGTTTAATTTGAATTGCAAATCCCAACACATATATAGTTTGATTCTTTTGGAGCAGGATGAGTGACAGTGGTATATTCGAGTTAACAAACCTTACCCTCTTTTAAATACATTTCTGGTATTGAAAGCTAACAGAGCTGAAATCTGAATGGGTAAAGGCTCTGCTCTGGCATTCATTCCTTTATTGGAGTCTTGAAAGGACCGTATGGAGGGAACCTGATAGAAATTTCGTGGTGCTGCTAAATAGAACTCAGTCCAAGGTAGAAAAATAAAAGGTTAGGTCGGTCGTCTTTTATAACATTTCATTCCTGGGGGCCACTGCATTCAAAACTGAAACTAGGGGCTGGGCAGCCTCTTTGATTCAACTGGTCCCTCAGCTTAATGGACTACAGGCCTTGCAAAATTGCTGAATCCAGCCTTTTGAAAGATTCTGTGCTTCCTGTACCAAAATCCATTAGCGCGTGTGGCAGCAACAGAAGATTAAGGAGAAAGAAAAAAAGGAAAAAAAAAACAAAAAGAAAGGAAGCTTCAGGAAAACGTGCAGTGGGAAGTAGATAATAATCTCCTTCCAATAGTCCTGCACACTTGGGAAAGCTGCTTTTTGGGTCCAGTAAGGAAGCTTAACCTGCACATTGCCATTAGGAACAAGCAAAGGCATACTACAGACATGCAGGCACAGAGCAGCCAAACAACACAAACCTGACAGAGCCATGTCAGACTAAATTCATTTGCTAATCTTAACTTGCTTTTTTAAAAAACATGGGACCCAAAAGGGACATGCAAGCATATTTTTAGAGGAGGGAGAAATCAAGTTTATAATAGGAGCAATAGGACCTATACAAAGCTGTGCTCAGATGCTCCGTATCAGAAATACCTGTCCAAGCAGAAATTAAAGACAGAATTGTTGAGTATCACCCCCAACGTGCTTCCAAAACTTTAGGAAAAAGTTGGCAGCAGGACAATTATACAAATAATACAAATATTCTTCTTGTAACCAAGCTACCCATCCGTTTAAAGCATGGAGAAGCAGAGCACTCCACACCATGGGCACAGACTCTAACGCAATGTGTCCCAACAAAGCCGTTTCATGTTTTCATAGTTAATCTTCCATTCAGCCATTGGACTTTGATGTGCTCTGAAAGCAGAAGAAATTTACTCATCCGCCCTTCAGGCTGCAGCAGCTGTGACACTGCAGAGCAGCACAAAGGGACTGCTCTGCGGCCAGGGAATGGCAGAGACCTGCCTTCCATTTGAGGCTGATAACTCATTCTGCCATTTAGAGCTCCAGTGTTGAACAAACAACAGATTTACACTCAAAAATGGAAGTTATTCCAGTGAGAGATCTATAAGAAGAATGAGTTGCATACAGGAGCAGACATTAATTTAAATGTCCCTCAGCATCAGCTCTGATCCATGATATCCTGACACTCATTTCAATAGCTTTCAAAGTCTTCATCCTAAACAAAGAAATCTTTTCTACTCTTTCTTATTTCTCTAAGACTAACACCTGTAAAATTCCTTGAATTTTACCCCTCACCATGCACGTGATCTTAAATGCTGGCTGCAAACGTAGAAACTAACATTTTTAAGGCTCTGGTACTCTGCCAAAATAAGCCAAAAGACATCCCTAATAACATAAATATGTTATTATCTGGGCCATCCTGCATTTACTCTAACAGTTATTGTAATAATAAACCTGAAGACCAAGAAAGCATCAATTTTAGATGCTTCAGAAATAAATTTCCAACATAAGGTGAATATACTCAGTCACGGGGTAGACTTTCATGCTTTCTTTACTTGTGGCTTTCTAGCCAGAAAGAGACCAGTGGCTTTTTTAACCAAACTTAAGAACCAGACAGAAAACCAAGAAGAATGTGCCTAGGTTGCTACTGCAAATGCTGCACGGACAATAGCTTCTTCACACACCACTTCTTATGAGCATGGTCCTAATTTTCATATTTCAGGGGTTTCCAAGAGATGGATGAGAGATGCAGCAAGAAGTTTTAGCTGCCAAAACAAACGCTGGTCACTTCATGCATTGTCCAAAGCCTTTGACTAAACAGATTCAGGATGTGGAGGATGCAAAGAGAAATTCCATAAAATGTGCAAAATGCTCCAAAATGTATTCTGGGTTTTGCAATACCTGAAAAAAAAAGACAGTCTAAATGTGAAAATCACTTTTTAAAAACTTAAATCTCTCTTTGGCAGCACAGACTGTACTGTTAGAGACAGAAAAGACCTTACAAGAAATCCACGTTTGCTCATGAAGATCATGCCTTCCAACACACTTACCCCTAATATACTGTTGTTTCAAATCTACATTTATGAAAAAAATTTGGATCATCCTCATAGAAAGATCTGTTACCAGTATATTGAATCACACTTTTCCTCAGAGTCTCCCTGACCTTTCCCAGTTTCATTTCTCAGTTCTCTTCATAAATATCCCAAGCACAAATGCATTCGTTTTTCTAGTGACTGTTTAAGATTGAACACAAATGGACACAGTTAAGCAAACAAGCTTTATGGGACCATCTGTACATAGCTAGTATGTTTTAATTTATACATGTAAATAAAAATAAATATTCATTTTGTATCAGAGGTGGTTGTGCATGAAGCTGGAATTTGATGGTCAAATTCAAGGACCAGGAAAAAGAGTGAAAGCAGCTGACAATAGAAAAATAATTTATTTTCCTATATTCATTTACTGGCCTACTAGGGACACATTTAAAGGAGAAAATACCACCTTCCAATTGATCTGGTTACTTTTCACTTGTAGTGCTCTTTGCCTCCTAAACAGGCAGAAGTTCTTTGTCAGGTAACACAGAAAAAAAAAAAAAAAGAAAAAGAAAAAGAAAAAAAAAATAGAGAGAGAGAGAGAGATATTTTTCAGTTTATCAGCCAAGGTTTTATACAATCTTATGATAATTCAGGCTGTCCCTTCAGGATTGAAGAATACCAATAGTTGTGGTAGGTTAGTAACAGAACCAGCCAATATAATGGAAGTATTGTCAGTGGGATTTCCACACAGGAAGGGTTTCTAAACAACAAGCAAAACAACCAGCTCATTACTTGCATTTGTCTTATAACCTGCCAACAAAATGGCAGTGAAATCTGAAAAACTCAGGTTTTGAAGGCATGTTGAAAACATTGCTTCCATTACTCAAGCCAGAGCCCTAGAAGTTGTTGTGGTTTATTTTTCTGTGATGTCTTATAAAATTAAAAAAAACCCAAAACCTTAGGGAAATCATAGATTGTTAACAAGACTGCTTCAAAGCAGGCCTCTTATTTTGTCTCCTCTCTAATTTCTAAGCTGACAAGTGAATCTGGTGAATTAATGTTGGAGATTTGAACAATAAACACTCTGGGCCTTTTCTGTTGCTTCAGTGATGCAAAGCCTAATGAGATGGTTAACTAGGCATATGGCTACTTTGCATCATTGTACAAACAGAAAGCATCTGATGTGCACAGTGCTTCTAGAAATTTAAAAGCACTGTAATTGTTGGAACTTAATCTTCCTAGATGCCAATAACAAATGGTTGGGGCTGTAGAAACATGGAGCACATTACAGGTTTTTCTTTATTTCTTGTAAATATCTACAGTACAAGCAGAAAACTGAATATATACTGTGATGATTTTTTTTATTGCAGACTCATAAATAAGTCAGACTCAAGCAACAGAAATCACACTGAGTGAAAAACAACTATTTTAGCTCAGAACTTGGCTTAGTTAACAACTAAGTTAACTATCATATTTTGAAAGCAAATTCCAACTTTAAAAATTGGTGGTAATCATTGTAAATAATGCTGCAATCTCATCAAATGGTAAAACAAATGAACAAAGACTGAAAGATTTGAGAACAACATTTTTAGGGTTTAACAATGCTCATCTGTCCTTTGAAAAACCTTTGTTTTTTAATACTAAAATTTCCATAAACTAATCACCAAGAGAGTAACAAACCAGAGCGGTTCTTTCAGAACATACGGCTGATCCTTTTTAACATTTGAAGCTGTAATCTAAAGGATCAGCATCTTCTCTAATGCCTTCATTATTTAAATTTATTCATCAAAGAAATTTTTAAAAAGTTACTTGGTTTACTGGCAATTTACAATCAAATCTTAGTGAACATTAAATATACATAACATTAGCTCTTTTTGAATAATGAATTGGTATTATTTGTTTCTGTTTTTTCTTTTTTTTCCTCTGAAGAAAGAGTATATTCAAAATTGCATTTCCCATTCTGATTTCCCTTGACTACAAACATGAAACCCACATTTGTTGCTAATTTGTGCAGCTTCTTTTCAATCAGCCTTATCAATGAATGTTCCAGCACTCACATTTGTTTGATAAGAAAGTCACAGGAATCAAACCAAAGTAGAATATGAAGAAGGATCCTAGAATTTGAGCACCTGTGTATCAGGAGTTCTCCTGTCACAAGGAATAATTTTAACAATTTGTCTATCCAGAGGGCTGGAAAGACACATTAACACATCTATTTCTTGGTTCATGAGGAAGGGCCTCACAGATTCCACAATTTTAACATATGCTCTAAAACTCCACCCAACTTATCACCCTTTCTTACTAGCTTTTACTATTTTAATGAGGAAAATCAGGCTGGTGTCATTTAGCTACCTATGTGAGTGCTTCCAGTGGAATTTTTATATGCATAAGAATGTAATAAGTGACACAGGTTTCACACAGTGCTTGTTTCTGCCAAGTCAGCCTCATTACACAACTTGAGCTATCCATGATCTCAACTCATTAGGCAAGGAAGAGGGAGGCTGGCTGTGAAGTCCCACACAGTATTCCAGTGTCATAGCTGAGTATTTTGGGCAATTTCCTATATTCTACTTACCGTGGCACAAAATCACTTTTCAGAACTGATGCATATTCCAAAGCAGAGCAGAACATTCAGATACATACAGTGGCCCAAGTTTTTACATCCCAGATGGATTTTGTTCATCTCAGTACACATTTTTCCTAAATCTGAGTAACTTTTATAAGGCATAGAATACTTTTTTCTCCCCTGTAAATAATGTTATTTGAAATCTAAAATAACCTTCATTCTCTCCCTTCACCAAGCTTTAGAAACTTGTAGCATCCTTCAAGTACTACTATAAAAAATATATCCAATCCAACTGTTTGGGTTGCTTGGTCCTTATATTATTAATCAAATTACTGAGTCTCTCAACTTCCCTTAACATCCTGTACTAATCCCACTGCAAAAATAAACCAGATCATTACTACAGCCACCAACTTTCTGCATTCAGTAGCTGTCACTCTTACAGCATTGCAGGCATTGCAGAAGTATTTGTGGTCTCAGGAGGGCTGGACTAAGCATTCTAAGGCAAAAAAAAAAAAAAAAGGCATCCAAAAATAAAATAAAGGAGATTTCAAATTATTTCTTTTAAACATTTGAAATTATATCAGTCAATATCAAGAGACAGCCAATGCTGGTATGCAAAATAACATCAATGAGCTTTCTCTGGTTTCTCAGTTTATTCCAGGGAATTCAATTCTTGACACAAGGCTATCAGCAAGTAACACAGCCCAATATGAGATGATTCCTGGAATAAATAGTTAGTGATAAATTCTCATGAATCAAAAGAGTCCATAAGATCTTTTAGGCAGGGATAGAGGACAAGGCATCTTACAGATTTCAGTGTGCTTTCTGTGGCATTAGAACAAGAAATTAGAACAATCATACAACAACACCCCTCTGGAGACACCACAGAATTTTCAACTCCTTTCAATGTTGCTGCATGACATAACCACTAATGCAAAAACATTCTGTTTTTCTTTCAAAATTACACAATGAACAATTGGCCTTGGCCAACTCTTGTCTTCATTACAAAGTGGTTGCTGCCACTTCTTCTCAGTGGGAAGTGATCCATGTGAGATGAAGACTGCAAGTCGCATTTTTAAAATAACATCTCTCCTCTTTAATGTGAAGTGACTCTCAATCAATTCATGCAGATGAAAGAGGAAGTTGAAACTTATCCCAGCTCTTCATTCACTCTTCTATAATTAACATTTACCTATCCCCCAGCTGACATGTCTTACGTGTAAAATTCAGAACAGTCTGACAGGAATGAACAAGCTTACCTTATAGAGAGTTGTATATAAGGGAAATGGTGCTAGCCTCCCCCCTGGAAAAGTAGAATCAGCAACATGGAATAGGGAAAATTTTATTTCAGTGGAAATTAAAAGAAATAAATCTTATGTAGGAAAAGAGAGGATTTGTTCCTAAATTTAAAGAGTGCAGATTGAACGGCAGAAGGCCACCCTGCACTAAAGATAATAAATACTTTAAGAACGTAGGTGTTTAGTTAGAAATACCTAGCTCTAAATATCTCAGAAAGAAAAGTGCCAGCCTGAAGCAGGATTTAGATTCAGGAAAAGGACATTCCAAGCATCAGTGCAGTGACACACCCAGACAGAAAAGCAGAAGTTCATCCCTACAGCAGAGAAGAACAGGAAAAGGTCAAGATGAGAACAAAACCAAGAGCCACAGGAGCAATTCTCCAAGGAACAACACATTCAAACACCCACAGGAGCCGTAAGAAGTAATTCACACTGTGTCACAGAAAGCACAGCTTGCTCTTGTTCTTTGGCAGCTCTCATCACCAGGACAGACAGGCTGTGGACACCCACTCAGGACCTGCCACTTCCACTCCAGCCCTGCCACCACTGGTAGCCCAGCTGTGACAAGTGACTATTGTCTGACAGAAGGGGTGACACGGGGGCCATGAGTTCACTCAGGCTGGGCAAGTAAGCACAGACACAGCAACAAAACTCTTTGGAGTTGAGGGCAACTTCACAAATATGAGCTGAACCAAGATAATGGCCTCAGGGCTGAAAAAAACATGAATTGAAAGCCCAAATGCTTCCATTTCCACATTTCTAAAATGAAATATTAATCTATATCCAGTACTTCCTTCAAAATTTTAGCCAAGAACACGTTTTATGTAAGAAACTCTCCAAGCCAAAACAATCATCTTAAAACAGCTATTCATTTAATTTCAAACCATGTATCTTTTTTCCCTTTCCCAGGGAAAAAAAAAATATTATTTTCCCCCTTTTTTTTAAATCTAGTCATAAAATTGGGGAAGGCAAAAAAAAAATCCTTACATTGTTAAAAACCTCCTAATAAAGGCATACACTGTCTCCTTGCAGACACGCACTAGCCCTTGAACTGCCAACTGGACCACTTGGTCCTGGAAATCCTTCCTGCAATAATGGACTCAATGTATTTAAATACTGAAGCAATGGAAGAGCAAAACTGGAAGTGGGCAATACACATAGAGTGGGATCCAGATTTCCTCCCATATCCATTGAAGTTCAACCTCACTTTTCTCCATTGCAGCTCATCCAAGACGTGTAGAGAGCTAACTTTTGACAAGTGGTGTCAGAAGGCAAAATTCTATGTGTAAGACACTGGAAAAATTATCAAAAATGTGTTCTTACATTTAAAAATCTCTAACTGCAGAGTATTACCCTGTGCCAAAAATGAAAATACAAAGCTTTAAAAAACCAAGGCATTGAGAAATGTTTTCTGTTTGCCAATGCTATCTCACTATTTCTAATTTAACGTGTTTATAGGGCACATGAAAAATAAAAACTCTTTGAAGTCATGAATGAATCTTACAAGTTCAAATATACCTAATATGTGTACACATATACATAATCAATCATATTCTTACTCAGAAAGCATTCTTCATATTTTTCCCACTTTTAACAAATTTAAGTTTTCCTAGAGTTACGCACGTGGCACTACCATGTTCTCCTCAGATTCCTGAGTGGACTGAACTGCTCAAAAACCTCCTAGAAAAACATTTGCAAGGCTTGAGAAATAACCTCAGGAAGTTGGACTGACATTCTTGGAATGCAAAGATCAAGGGTTTCTTTGCACTATTTTTATTATAAACAAAGAACCCACTACAATTGCAGTGGCATCACTGGGGGAGGTAGAGGGAGGAGATGAGAAACAGTTGGAAAGATGGAAAAAAAATGCAGATAATTATTTGAAAGCCCTGAGTATATTCCTCCTGTATTCCTCACATCATTACGGCAATGAAAATACCCCAAGCTTTTTCACCAAGAGCTTCATTTTTGTCTGAATGAAGTCATAACATTACAAATTTAGGAGGCCGTTTAAAACATCTTTATGTGAAGTCAGATGTGAATCACTAAATATTTCCCTGTTTAAAAAAAACAAACAAAAAACAACAACACTCAAATACCAAAATACAAAGAAAAACAAAAGTAAGAGGAAGAAATAAAATGCGCTCAGTTTTCTGATGATGTAAATCATCAGGAATTGTTTCATCTTAAACATTAAATGCCCCAGCCATCGCTAGCATGTAGAGATAAGACATTTCCACCTCCACATGACAGCTCATACAAACTGTTTCTTGTTTATATCCCTATTAGGAGTTCACAGCAGTCACCAAGATGATTTCATTTGATTTGATCCCTTTCCCTGCTCTCTGTGGTTCATTCACCAAGCCCTGTACAAGGCTATTCACGTCCCTTGGGAAGATCCAAAGTTAGCATTTGTGCTGACAAAAGCATGGCCAGACAACGCTCCGCGGAGCCGTGGCCACCCCAGCACCAGTCCTTTCAGCCAGCTCCCCTTCCAAGGCAGAGGGCTGGAACAATTCTCCATGCTGCTCCCATGGCACTGCTTTTCCCACCTTTCTCGTTCTACCAAAGACAAAACTACAGTGGCAACTAAGGTGACAACAGGGACAGTCGTGAGCTTGGCATCTGTGCTTGTTGAATCCCAGGTTTCCTGGTACAGCCTTCCCGTTGCAAATAAAAGTGAGAGTGCCTGAAGTACATCTGGTTAAAACCCAGAATACATTCCCAGGAATTATATGAAGCACCTCTTTTCTCATGGATATGAACATGCAGAAAGCATGTGTGACTGCTGGTGATGAGCCACTGCTTTTGCTGGTATGCTCTTATTGCTCAATCGAAAGCTGAAGAGGACCCCATTGTATTTCACAAGAAATTAATAAAAGCAGTTTCTTCCACAATAAAATTACAAATTTTCAAGTTAGCTTCTGTAAATTACTTTTTGTGAACTACTGCCAGCCTACTGTCCAACCATACACTTACTTGTAAGGGGTAAAATGCAATTGATACATGAATGAGCTCTAAAACCTGATGTATCAGAAAAAGCCTCAAAAAAAAGCAAAAAAACCAACGAAACAAACACAACAAAACAAGAAAAAGAAAACTTTGTCAGAGTTCCTGAACAAATGCTTTATTCCATTGTGGAGAACACCATCAACACCACTGAAGAATGACAGCAGAATGAATTTTGGCACATGCCCACAGTTTGCAAAATCAAGTAAATATTAGGGAGAGCTCGGAAAAGAATAGCTTGGTGACATTAAGAGAAAAAAAATAAAATAAGATTACCCACACCGCAGGTTTGTCTTGCACCCCTTCCTGGCTGAGGGCTACACCCTGTTTGTACGATAAAATAAGAGGCTATAGCAGCTAGTTGGTAAGAATCTACTCTGATGATAAGATTAAGCAGATAAACTGTAGCATAACCAAATCAAAACACTTCAGCCAGCCCTGCTTGAAAATTTACAAATATTTTACTAGCTGCAAAAGCTGTTGCTTACTGTACCCAAACACAATGGAAACATTGTGAAGAGAAGGAGGGTATTTAGTCCAATGCAACTTTTTTATTGAAGTTATAGAACAGACTAATTTTTTCAGTTAAGTATTACAGGAAGGAAAATATCATAGCACGCACCAGATTTATTTCCTTTTTTTTCTAAGTATTCCCCACATCATAGTAACTCTGCATTCTTTTCGTTTACTGTTACAACTTGTAGCTGTTCTAACTGAGATATAAGTCTCCTGAGTGAGTGTTAAAACACTTTGGTATTACTGTCTTAACTTCATCTGTAAAATATGAAACAAACTGGAATTGTAACACTGAGCACTAAGTAGCCTTCCAGAACATTCCAGCCTTTAACCTCTGTGCCAATCAGAGCTCTGCATTCATATCACACACTGAAATCGATAATACATGCCATATTTGTGAAAAAAAAAAAAAAAAATTGAGGACCTGCAACTACAACCAGTAAAATATTCTTTCACATTTTTTTGGATGTGATCAAAGAAGAGAGGCTTCTAGAACATTGTCCAACAATAAATGATAGAAATAGATATCTGAACTCGGTGTGATTCATTTGCACATGTGACCTGGGAAAGAAATCAAATAAGTATTCTGGAAGGAAATCAAAGACAGAGTCAGTCTGAAAAATTTTAAAATGAGAGCTGGAAATAATAAATGATACTTAATCTAGAGTATGGCAAGTAAATACAGTAGTGGAGAACCCAGAAGCATTTTCTCAAAGGCAGATGTGCAGATAGAGGCAGTAGTATTTGAAATGGACTGCAGCTGAGACAATTGACATCTCTATCCACGATACAGATGTTCCATACAAGCAGCCACGGCCAAGTCACAGATGGTCACCCGTGATATCTGCAACTATTGACCTAAAAATCACTGAACAAGGAAGTTGTAGGAGTTACTGGGATTTTTTTTTTTCCATCTGCTAAGCCTTTCATCGCTCTTATTTGTTCCTAGATGCTTTAGTAGTGAAAAAATCAAGGCTGTTACAGAGAATCAACCAAAACAATTGACTCGATCAAGAGGCTGGTGTACAAAGACCAACCTACAAAAGCAGAAGTACAAACACATCAGTAGGGAGATAGTGAAACTTTTGGTTCACCCCTTTACTCACTCCCATCTCACCCAAGTCCAACAGGAAAGGAAAAGCAATAACTGCGTAATTGCAGAAACTATAGAATGTTTCTTAATCAAGAATCCAAAGTTTTGGGGAATACAGTGCTGAGAAGTAGGTCTCAGGGGAATTCTCCTAGCTGGAGCCTAGGAAGGAAAACTAGAGAATGGCTGAAGTAGTCTGTGGGATTAAACATTGTCACACGTTATTTCACTCATTTACATTTCATTGTATTTGTCAGCAGAATTTAGCACAGAACTCCATTTTTTTCTCCTCCCCTTTCTCCAGTCTTCAATATTTTGATCTGTTGCAGACATTTCTTAAAACCACATAAGATTGTTTCATTTCATACTTTATATTTTCTTCCATCCTTACATGTCAATGTGTATTCTTAAAAGAAAAACAGCAATCTACTCTAAATTAAGGCAATGCTGAACTTAGTATGGGGCTTGCCTGGGAACCACGGCTTTGTAAATTCAGGCAGCAACAGTGTAAATTCTGTTGAAAATAGGTCTCTTCTGTCTGAACAGCAATGAGCACTGAATTCTTAGACTTTCTAACTAAATTTATTACTCCTGAAAAGAAAATTAGCTTTTTATTATGCTTTAACGCAAGAAGGAAATGATACAATTAAATAAATTAAATAATGCAAGGGGGATAGAAAGCATTAGACATGCAGGGGGAAAAATGAGAGGATGATGAAAATTAACATAAATAAAAATGAGGGGGTGTCAAACATAAGCTATTCTACTGTTTTCATTTCTGCAAAAGCACAGTATGGGATATTCAGTTAAACAACAGATATTTGGGGTATTTCATAGGGCTGCAACCTGATGTCAAACCTCACCTGTTCTGTAAGCACCAGCATCTGCCTCACTATGTAAGCCCACAGGGCACTCTTTTGTTAGATCACATCTTTAACACCAACAACTTTTGGGTAGTCTCCAGTGGGTGTATTCCATTACAGTCTGATTTTTAATCTTCTCTTTTCCATTCGGGGTCAGTGTGAGAACAGAGAGCTTGCTTCCCTCAGGTGAGCTGTCTCCAGGACACCTGGAAAAACCTCAGGAGGTTCAGCGATGGCCTTCCAACTCTTCCAAGTGTTGGACCTTATATGCTGCATGATTTTGGCTCTTTATGGAAAGTGTGTTGTCACAGTTAGAACATGGCAATAGAAGGTCCGAATTCTCTTTTTATTTCTAAATGTAATTTTTAATAACTCCTGAGGAAAAGTGAGGGTCATTTAAAAAAAAAAATATTATCTCTAATATCATCTATATATAGATGCCCGAAGCCAGACTTTTGAAGCAAACGGAACACATTTAGACGCTGAAATAAAGGTCAGGTTTCCAGAAATGATCTGCAGCTGGAAGCTCTCACCACCCTCAACACACTAAGCTCTTGGAAACCCAGCAATATATATAGACACCTAAACAAGAGCTGAGTTGTTCTGAAAATCTGGTCCCAATTGTGAATATTAACATCTCCTGAATATCCCCTTCAGTGGGTTCTGAAAAGCTGACTTACCTACAGTTCCAACTGACTGGGAATCCCTGTCACTGAAAACCAGAGCAACATTTGCCTGAGTGGAGGATGCTGTGGCTCCAAACATGAAAGTTCACTTTTGCATTTTTAATTTGAAAATATTCATCTTTGCTCCAGCCACATATGATTTAATTTGTTAGTGTTTTTCAAAGAGCCGGTGGTGAAAGGTAGAAATTACAAGGATGTACTAAAACTTAATAATGACACCTTCTAAAAATGAGCCAAACTTTCAAGGTTCCAGAAGCATCCATTTAAGTTAAACAGTTTTGTTAGTGAAAATTCCACTATATCCTAGGAAAATGAGGGGAGAACCTTCTGCTGGGAAGTTTCAGCTGGGTATGATTTTGACTCTTTTTATACACACCATAAGTATTTCATGACTTTGAAACCATCTATTTTTCCAATTAAGATGTCAATTAAAAAAAAAAAAGCAATGAATCGCACAGGGCTGATCCTAAAAAGGCAACATCAACCACAATTCTGTGTTGACACTTTATAGCTTATTTTCCTAATACTTTTCTTCCCCAACCTCACAAAATTAATATTTTGTTCAATTGTCACTGCAACAAAATGACGTTAGTATAAAACAAGGATTTTTCTCATCACTTACATACCATGATGTAGCCCTCAATTTAGCTTGTGCCAAAACAACCCCAAAAGTGACAAGGATGTTTCCCATCCATGCTCCTACTTCCATACCCCAGCCCTACAGTGATTTCTGGGATAGTTTTGCATACAGTATTTTGAAAGCATAGTAGTGATACTACTTGATGAATATCACTTTCATTTTTAAATGTAATAAAAAGTAAGACCCCTATAGTTTCCCATCAGAATGAACTACTTCAATCTCCTCACAGAGCTTTGCAACCAGAATTACTGTTTGTTTTTTTTTTTATCTTCAGGAGAGGAAAATAGAATAGAACTTAAAATGCAACAATAAAAAGCTAACATAATAATCAATCTTAGACTACCTTTTTCATTAAAGCAATGCAAAAGATTGAACAACAGCTGATGAAATTGCCTCTAGAACAACCACCTTGCATGATATAAGTATTACACCAGGTGCAAACTGAACTGCATAATTTCTAATGTAATACACAGATTAGGAGACACACATAAGAATATTTTCTCATAATACCTTTGAAGAAGAAAGAATTAAAAGAAAAAGAAAGGAAATTTAAGTGAGCCTCTGACAACTATCAGTATTTCAAATTACAGATTAAGTTTCCTATAATTAATTTTAGATAGCACTTTAAAAAAAGATGAACAGATTTTAAATATTGTCTTAATACTTCTTAATGTATTAACAGTCTGGACTATAAACACTAAAACTATTGAAATAAGCTCATTTTATGTGCTTGAGTCATTTTTTTATTTGCATATGGATATTAAATTTTAGCCTAAGTAATCAAACTGATTTTCATCCAGCATACACAGACTTTTCATGACAGCAGGTGGTTTCCTTGGGGGTAGTGCTGCAGTTTTGGGGATTTTTTCTTTTTTTCTCTTTTTTTTTTTTTTAATTTCAGGGATACTAAAAGAAAAGTGTATTTCCATAGGGATATCAGCACTTTAACTCAGTCTCTCATTGAAAAATGTATATCCCTGTGAGTGATGAAGACACAAATGGATGGATTTTAGAACACCAAAGGGCCATGCTGATACTCTAAAATATTAAAGATTTTGGAGAGCAGGGGAGAAGGCACAACCTGAGGAGAAGGGTGCCTCCCTGTGGCAAAGGAATAATACAGGAGAGGCCAGGCAAACCACTGAGCCTCAGTTCCAGTTTCTCTTCTCATTAGTCACAGCCTTGTGGCATCAAATGTCCCTCCCAGCACACTCTCCTCTTTATGCTGTGGCAGAAAATCACCAGGGCAAAAACGCACCAAAACCACACACATGAACAGAGGAAAAAATAAACCTACAAAACATCCACGCAGGCAAAAAGCTTCACAATTTTTCCTAACTCTGGGGCTTTAAAGCTTGCACTGTATTTTGATTTTTAATTAAAACAAATTTAATTTCACCAAGCTTCTCTCTTGGCATCATCTTAATACAGATACAGGCACATTTTTACTAATTGAGAGAATTAGTAAAACCTTTTGTTTTGCTGAGCACCAGTTAACTTCTAATCTTTCTTGATGCTCCCTTTCCATTCTCTACTTTTATTTCTTCCAAATCAATTCCTTCTTTCCTGCTGAGTCCTATTCTTGTAAGGACTCCATAATGCCTTTACCACAAGTTCCTTTTTCCTTATTTTTCCACATCTCCTGAAGCATGCTACTTTTAAAAGTGACTCTGAAGTCATCACAGCAATAGTTGGCCTTGTGCCATTATTTAGTTCTAACTTAATCTAGCCAGTCAGATCTCTAGAAGTAACTATATTTTTATCTGAATGAAGACTGCATCAGCAACAGTCAAGGTAATTACATTACCCAGATAGCATCATCCCATACAGGTTGTTGAAGCATTTTCAGATGTTTCATCTAATTTCAAGAAACAAATAAGAGAGACAAGTAATTTCAATTTTTTTTTTTTATCTCATTCTCTTTAGCTTGCTTTTCCTTTCCTCACTGGCAGAGTGGGAAAATGACAAAAAGAAATGGAGGAACTAAAATCAGAAATCAGCTACACCACGTGGTTTCTGGAAATTACAGCATTTTTTAACAAAACATATCCTTTTTGTTGGATTAATTATTATTCAGGTCGCTTACTATTTTTACAATTTTACAGTTACTCACAACTGTCCTGGTGCCTTTTCCTATGACAGCACAGCACAGGTTTACCCAAAAAGTGCATCTCTGCTCTCAGTCACTTAATGCTTCACCATCTAGTTAGGTGGGCAAAGATTGTACCCTCCCAGATTAGTCTCTGTCCTGTAAAAATTCTGTTCATTCAGCAACTAACCCACACTCATGGGCTCTTGTTGAGTTGTGCAGCTCTTGCTCTCTCAGACTCTACCTGAAATATTTAGCTACCCCTTTTTCCACACATTGATAGGCAAATGAAAGACTAACTGATAATTTGTTTTGCTATATAAATTAACCGAGAGCCAATTTTT
Source organism: Cinclus cinclus (assembly GCF_963662255.1). NCBI lineage: Eukaryota > Metazoa > Chordata > Aves > Passeriformes > Cinclidae > Cinclus > Cinclus cinclus. Next base: position 68,270,099 of record NC_085050.1, on the reverse strand, counting down.
CATTTCCAGATTTGTATTTTGCCTCTCAAGCTCTATCCACTCTTATTAAAAATCGATGCATACTCCAAATAAACCCTTTAGCACTGTTTTTGGACCAAAGTTCTAGATAAATCAGGTATTTATTTGAAAACAAAAAAAAAAAAAAAAAAAAAAAAAGAAAAAGGAAATAATTTCTTCTTTGTATCAAATCTAGAGGTCAACGACACATAAGGCTTTTCAAAATCTTACCCATTTTTATTCTTTTAAGTTCTCATATTCACAAATCCCTCATTTAGAAGAGAGTTGAGATTAAAATGCCTTAGCAAATCAGAATGAGATCCAGGGAAGTTAAAGAAGGAAAATATCTGCATTGAGCCATATAGTCTGCCCCTGCAGATGCAGGATTGTTCCCTACAGAACATTTTTAGTTAAAAGGGAAAACTACAACTTTCTGATTGAGTCCAAAAGGGAAATGTTCAACAGCTCTTTAGGAGGAGTTGGGGCAGCATCAGCTTCCAACTCCATATTGCAGAGAAGGTTAAAAATAAAAACAAACTGTGTTTCAGATGTTGAAGGAAAACACAAGAGCCCACTGAGTGACACAGCTGCTGTTGGGCAAGAAGGAGAGAGGAATGTTGAGCCAGAACTGGATTTTATGCTGCTGGTGGCTAAATAAGTGGCTCTGTGTTGAAATTCCTACTGCTGCCTGTGCCATAGAAGGGAGGAGGGGAATGTGGCTGCAGCTGGTACAACCCAAGGCAGTTGGCACTAACCTGCAGAGCCAGGAGAGTGAAACACGAGCAAAGGCAGAGAGATGAGCTGAATGCACACTGAGCCTGAGCATTTCCTTCATGCGCCTTCATGGGCAAAGTCTGCGGGGATGTGATCATAATATTTACAGAAAGAGAGTCATACAGACATAGCTTTCCATGTTAAATCAATTGTGTTTCAGTGCTGTGCCTCTGAGCTTCATTAATTCCTCTTATTCTCGAGGCTTTAATTAGCCTTGAAGGAAGAAATAGTCAGTTCCCAAAAGATTTCTTCCCTCTGTGTGCTGCATGCAATGATAGGAAAAATCAAATCATGCTATTCCAATAGGAAGATATTTTAAAAGAGTATGATAATACATAGAGAAAAATTAGGAATAAATTCAGTGTATCCATTTTGTATCTGATGTGTCCATTGTCTTGACAGAAGTTGGCTTATTGTTTTTTCTCTCTGTGGTAATGCCCCATGTTCTTAATGACAGATCGAAGCTCTGCTCTATTAGGTGCTTTACAAACACAGACAAGGGTCTGGACCCCACTGCAAAATGTTACAGTTCAATTATAAACATTCTCAAAGCCCACCAAATCTATCACAGTTGACATTTGTGTACTGTGTGAAACTTCCACATCACAAAAGTAATTTTTTTTTATTCTTTAATTGAAATTAAAAATATCAGAATTTTAATTCACTTAAGGGCAAATAAATTGCTCTGTATCCATTGGAAAAAAATCCTAAGCAGTACTGTTTCTTGAGCCACCTAAAATTATGCACCTACTTATAAGACTCATTCAATCATTTCAAAACATTTCAAATTTTTGTGACACAACAGCACAGTGAAAATTATTTCACTACTGAGATTCTACGTATCTCACCTAGCAACTTCAGGAATCAATTATTTGAGCCTGCTTACCAAAGATACAGGCAAACATATCTAGACTAACATGAACTCAATTCTTTATCTTCTATTTATGGAAAAGCCTTTTTAATGTTACTTGTCCATTTTATTCAGGCTTCTTCCAAACTTCTGCTAAGTCTATTCTCCCACCATGCCAATCTCTTGCTATCATTCTCTGCTTGCTTAGCCTGCACGTTCCTTTAATTGCATCAGATACTATTAAAGATTCAGTACATGATTTTAAATTGCATTTGACACAAAAAAATCACATACTGAAATTCATACATAAAGCAAAAATAGTTTATCCTTATGACTTCAGGATATGTATATAAAACACCACTGTAGGGACTTGTGCATGTATAATGACACCAGTTCTTCACTTTGGGTAAAATGGGCACTTGAAAGATCAAGATAAAAGAAAAAATCAGCCATAGCTTAGGGAGGATAAAACTACACTTTTGCAATCTAAATGAAAAATTTGGATTTAAGACATGTAGGATCTCTGCCTGGTTGCAGAGAGCTTTTCCTGCCATGGCTTTTCCTGCATATGACCCTAAAAGGAAATAAGATTGACTGTTAAACAAATTATTCACTACAGAAGTAAAATAAACTTTCAATATTTAATGAAAGCAATAAATAATAGATTGTAGTTGTCAACCTAAACCAATTTTAAAGGCAGAATAATTCTTATCCAAACACACTCAACTGGGCTAACAAGGCTAAATCGGGGGTTTGGTTTTAAAATACACCAAAAAATCTTCAGATATTTTTTCCTCTGTTCTAGAGCCCGCTGTAGGCAGATGAAACCAATCATGGTTATCATTACATTCTGAACTAGCTTATTTGAAAATAATTTTGAAGTCAAGGTCTTGTGATAGTTTATGACCTCCTTTACTCTTCCTCTGAAATATTCTTGGATGGACTTAAAAAGAGAGCTGCACATATGGTCCACCGGATTAAACAAGGAGGTAGGAGGGTCGGATTATTACTGGAATAATTTATATTTCCTTTTGCATTGGCTGTGTATTACATGAGCTGTAAGCAAATGAGACTCCCAGAAATTCATAGTCAATTACACTTTGGATTGAAAATCAGACTAGGACAAAAAGAGATTTTACAGTAACCAGAGAACAGAAATCATGACCAAAAACTGGAGACGAGCGGATGGCGATTAGAAAACATCTCAGCCTGGAGCTGGAATGCAGTTCTTCCTGCACAGGTATTTCACCCATTGTACTTATTTAAGTCACTATTTCAAGTTTTGAAATTTGTAATCACATTATCAGGGAAAAAGAGACCTTTTTTCGTTAGCCTCTTTCTTTACAGCAGTGAAGACAACCACTCAGTAGAGATCATCACACTGTAGTCCTGCAACTGAAAGCAACACTCCACTAAAAGAAACTGTGCTGTTCATTTGTTGACAGTCTGATTGCTCTTTAAGAAGCTTCTTGCTAAAATTCACTGGAAATAAATTTACCCTGCCACCTAGGATGGTCTGCAATATATCCACAAAACAGAATAATTTTAAAAGGCACATGTTCTGCAAAAATCCTAGCAAAGCTGATCTTTCAGAAACTATTTATGTAGTATAAGGACACTTTTTCACAGGATTTTTAAACAAAACATCACATACATACACACACTCCATGGAAAAAATAAGGAAGGGGGGGAAAAAAGGGAGGAACTTTCTATTCTGCATTCTCCAATCATCTCTATGAAATGAGGATTAATAACTAGTTGCCTATAGGGAAGTTGTTATAGAATTCCCTGCTAAAGGACTTCTTCCCCTTCACCTTGCAATGCCCAGCTCTGCCTTGAGACAAGGCATCAGCTTCTGTGATTCAAAGGATATTTAAAAGGTCATCCAAAGTAATCACTGTGATAAATGCAAAGAAAATCAACTGAAATTGGTTCAGGAAAGGGTTTTCTTTCCTTAGTAGAAAGAAAACTTCAGGAAGTGCTTTTGTCAATCCCAGTAAGACTTTGACAGTAACGTGTAACCTCAGTCCTTGACCCAGCAAGTCTGAGCTGCATTTAATTGGTCTGTCTGCAAAGCTATGAAAAATTTCTCTTTGTGTACTGTAAAATAAAATGTATATATTTCATACAGCTGGGAAACAATATCTACTATTCAGAGCTGCTGGCAGCACAACAGAGCACTTTACTTGTTAAACTCCCTGAAACCATCCCCTTTTTTCCAGCCCTGCTTTTAGGTGCACTGAAGAAGCCAAAAATATAAAAGTCAACAAGTGGAAAGCATAATCACTGGAAAACTCAAAGGATATAAATCATTCTTAGGAGAAACACAACATTTGGTGAAAATCATGAGAACCTTGCAGATTTGTTGGGTTGGTTTGTGGAGTTCAGGAAGGACTTGGCAGGAAAAAAAAAACAAAAAAAAAACCACTGAACAACCGCACTGAAACCAAATCCTTGCCTCTGTCCTGTCCATCTCTTTTTTTCTGTACTTACTGGTCTTCCTCAGTATCAAGCTACTCCTCGTAAATCCACAACTAGCAGCCATGTGGATTTTTTTATGAGATAAATCTCAGCATAAAAGGGAGCCCAGTCTATTTTTAAAAAACTAAGCTTTCCAATACACGATCAAGTAAACATTCAAAGAGGAGGAATTTAAAGAGGAAGAGACAGAAGCTTTCTAATCTCCAGTTCTCCTGTCTGTCAGTGTGAGTTACCATGGCAGTTTTAACACACATTGAGCTTGGGACCATTTTTATGGCTGGAAACAGGACAGGTTGAGGTGTATCAACTTTACAGAATGATCCAGCCAACAAATCCATGCCAGGAGATTCCCTTGTGGAGAGGCAGCATGCTGGAGCAGCTAACACCAGTCACATAAAGATGTAAACAAAGGGAGTAACAGGACTTATTTCACTGCTGAGGTGCAGCTACCCAAGGAGTTTTGCTGGCAACAAGATCTTAGTAAAGGGAGGGAGGATGTGGTCTTCCCAGTTTCCACTTAATATACCCAAAAACTAGTAAAATGTACAGCACAGGCTGAGCCTGAGTTAAATAAAAATATAGTGGTGAAAGTTTAGAAAACACTGGTTAAAAGGAGAAAAATGGGTGTCTAAAAGATGTCAATATTGATAAGAAATAAAGACTTTGCATTGATCCCATACTGATACAACAATTGTTATAAACATCTTCACCTCATAGGACTGAAAACAGTAACACAACTTCAAGTTCTTCTAAGCCTTCATTTGCAATCAAATTACAAAGAAACAGGTAAATTAGGTGTGTCCTGTACAGAAAACACACGTGGAAGTGATGCTCATCATGGCTAAATTAGATCTGTTTTTATTCTTCCAATTATCTTCAGATGCAGCAATAACTAATAGGAGAAAAGGCCAGGATGCAAGACTATTTTGAATCTTTAAAGAAGCTCACAATTTTAAAGTTGCTGGCAGTAGAAAGGCGGGGGGGGGAACAAAAATGGGAGTATCTTACTGCTAAGGGACCTGGACAACATTCTGACACAAGTTTCACTATTGTTTTTAACTTAAGCACAGAGAAATAAAACGGTAACTAATAATTGGTAATCATTAGGCCCCATTTTTCTTTAATCCTGAGCAGAAAAAGAACATTCCCTTAAGTATTGCTTGGGTGGGCACTGAACAAGTGCTAAAACCACCCACTCCTGTTTCTCCCTGAATGCTGTTTGGTGCTGCTCAGAGTTAAATGGTAAAGCACTAGCATTTATACAGTTTTATATCTTCGAGCATTGGTATGAACTGAAGGGATTTTTTTCAGCCTTTTGTAGGTGTGTGATAGTTACACAATGCAGAAATACAGGCTGCTGAACACTAATTAAAAACAAACCCTTTAAATACATATTTCATTTGCTTTAGAGCATCAATTATAAAACCAGATGTTAGAGCCAGATGTCAAAGAATTATTTTTCATAAGCCATAGCTTACAGCCATGTAGCCTCCATTTATCTTCTCAGATGGGAACATTTAATTTGACAGCACACATTTTGGTTAATAGCCAGTTTCAACATTAGCACTTGTTTTTGCAATTTTATGTAAAGGGATGCGATAAAACTGTCTATAATGAAAATTCTGTTATTTCAGTACCTCAGCATTTACAAATCATGTCTATCTGTGCACAAGCTGAAAATGTTTTACACACTTGTGAATGTCTGCAGTATGTCTCAGAGGCATAGTTCTTTCCGCATGCCAGCTTATTTAATATATATCCATGGATAGAGTTTGCTCCTAGAAGCTGTGCTCCTCTTTCAAGACATTTATCTTCAGAGAACAGAAAATAAAACATCTTTGCTCCTGTGTTTCTCGAACATTACAAAGCTCCACTGATTTCAGCTGATAATTTTGGTTAAATAAAAAATATTGCATTCTGTTACTTTTGGTACATGGCCTAAACAGAAATTTGGGCCTAGAACTCTCAGGGCTGCCTATATTTAGCAATACAAGTCCTGTGTTCCTGCGTATTTCTTGCAATTCTATATAACATCTATGCCAGGTCTTCAGCTGCTGTCAGGCTGGCACAGATCCAGTGACTTCAGCACTGTATTTAAGTTTCTTTTACATTTGACAGGAAAAAAAAAATCTATCTTTTCTGAAGCCAGAAATAGTAAGGAAGGGATAACTGGCATACCTTAAAAATCTGCCAGTATATATCAATCTGCCCTGATTTTAACCCTAAAGGTGAACAGTCCCACTGCAAGGCTTCTACTGAGAAAAACTGGGCAATCATATCAAATTAGGTGAGAAATTTTTGAAAAGAGCAAATTAATTCTTCTAACTAAAGCCAGGATTTGACTCTTCAGATAGTAAGAAGACACAACTACACTATTTCAACTGTGGTATTTCAGGTTTGAATTATTTTGTCCAGACAGCAAAACAGATTTTTTGGCTGCCGTGCACACGTTTTCAAACCCAGACACGAATTTTAGAATTAAATCTGCAAGAAGTAAAGTCAAGATGCTTAATGCAGCCCTATCAGAAAGGCACATGAGCTGCCTATACTTGTGAAAAATTAGGGAATGGGCATTTTGATTGCTCCTGTTCATAAATCAAAGAATGTAAAGAATTTAGTTATACATAAAGGGACTAAAGAGGAACATACAGTATCATCTATCAAGAAACTCCTATGAAAGGGAAATGGATATGAATCATAACACACCTTTATTTCTTCAATGGGAGGCATGGCCAGATCACAGCCTCCAGCTGCTAATAAGAAAAACCAAGTCTCTTAACTGCAGATTAATAAAGAAATCATGGCAAATATCCTTTCATTCTGACATAGAAGAAACCGTACAAGCCAGCTTTACTTTTCTGTTAAGAAGGATTTCAAAACATTTCTAAGAGGAAAAAAAAAAAAAGCACCTCTCAATTGGTCTTACCTTACCAGCTACCAAGAAAGAAAAAGAACTAAGAAGTAAAAAAAATAAGTGTCACTCCTGGTTGGCTGCTAGCTTCTTTAGTAAGCCAGAAATAGGAATTCCTAAGCTTCTTTCTGTTTTACAGTTCTAAGCCAGCACCTCCACTCAGAGGAGCTGGGAATGCAAAGGTTTTGTACTCTTGGGGTCCCCAGCCTAGGATGGCTTTGCCATACAGGCTGCATTAAAGGTGGTGGCTTCAGGTTGCTTCAGCAGCCAGAGATCCCAAAGGCCACGTGCATCCTGACAGGGGTGCTGAACACCTGTGTTCACTTCCCTGTGCACTTCAGAGGCAGAAATGCAGGAGCCTGGCTGTCACCCTGCTCAAAGAGCCTACCACATTCTGAGCTGATGAGGATAGGAGGGTTAAGATTCCTCCTGTGAAATAAATGTTTTCATTGGGGTTTTCTGTTTTTTCTTGATTTCTTTTCCCCCTGTCTCAGAGACTGGAAGTTCCACCTATTAGAACTGGTGGAACATCAGTTGTATTCCTTTTGGGCAAAACAAAAAACAAGCATGTTATCTCAGTAAGTTAGTACATCAGAACACATTCATGACTCCTCTTTCCAGTTCCTGGGGGAAAAAAAAAAAAGTATTGAAACATCAGAGTTATTCACACACTGAAAATTATGATTTCTCAATACCGTTTAGCAGTAAAGTCAGCTAAAGGCTTTGGAGCAAGCTCCTTTCATGCTTTTGGATACTTGTATACAAATACATCATAAAGAGACTGAATTCACTGCTGAACTTCTGATACACACAAAATAACATTCTGACACAGGAAAATGCCAGTATACAGTAACTGTAACTATTGGTTTCAGTTGTTATGGTCTGGCAAAAGGCTTTCAGTGCTCTCATATCTGCTAGTCACAGGAGAAGGGCATTGCAGCTTAATTAACTTGTTAACAATGCACAGGCAATGAGAAACTAACATTCTACCTTTTCACATAGATCATGCATGTTGAACAGCTCTAAAATTCAGATCATTAGCCACAAAAAAAGTTGTTTTCCCAGTCACTGACATCCATGTTTTTATTTCAGCAGCCATAACACTCTAATGGCTAAATGGGTTTGCATTCCCAGAGTGTCTGGGAAATTATTTTGCTAATCTCGGTTCACAAACTCATTACCAAACTGAATTCCAGCATCTTTTCCAGTGTCTAGCCAGAATATCAAGTTTCAGGCACCTTTCACTACTCCTTATTTATGTAATTCTTTATTAACCCTGCATTTTACAGCCTTTTTTTACAACTTGGGCATATTAAGTAACAAGGTTCTGGGTAACTGGAAAAAAATCAGCAGCAGCTCAAGAGGTACCAGGGATTTGGGATGGAAGTGTAAAATAATTTAGAGAGCAGCAACGTCCACAATGTTGGCAGCAGGGCCACTGGATGTTGATGCAATTCACGTGGTGGCTGCTGCGTGCTTTCCATTTCACACAGGAAGGTGAGTTACATTCCTTCCCATCTCACGTTAGCCTAGGAACTCTTTTCTGAAGGATAACTGATTCAAGAGCAATATCAAATTCCCACAGCAAGATGAGAGGCACGGCAGCCAAATAATCTGCACTTATGAAGCACTGCAGATGTTTGAACCGCTGTGCAGACGATCGACTGAGCACCCTCTCCAAGGCAGGCAGAAGGGAATGCACTACAAGCACAGGTACAAGGAAACAGGAACAAACTCCTCCCAGAGGACAAGAGCACAATCAGCACAAGAGGTAAATGTAAAACTACTATTAGGGATTGGGGAAATAAAGCAGCTCTTACAGAAAGGGTGGTCACACCATGGAACGAGTTGCTTTGCTATGGAATCTCCATCCTTGGAGCTATTCAAGAATTGCTTGGGAAAGGCCCCAGCAACTTCAAACTGACTTCTAAGTTGCATTCACAATGAAGAAAGCTCTGCTCTGGCTTGGACCAGCCAACTTCCCCTCCCAGCCTAATTTCTTCCATGACTTGGTATCACTTCCCACCCCATGTTCATGATTCCACAATTTGGGAACAGAAAAGGGAAGCCTCCGCTGTGGAAAGGGGAGGCATGTTTTCCTCCACACAGGCTGAGCAAGGCAGAAGCAGCTTCAGCAGCACACCAAAATTAATTGTCATTATTTTTCCTTTTCAATGCTGGCTCTATCATCTAACCCCTTAGAAAAAGACAGCATGCACTAAAATCATGAACTTTATCACTCTGATTTCATCTCCTCAAACAGTATTTTTCTAGAAAGGGCTGTGACACGTTCAGTTTTCCATGGAATTTCAAAGGGCAATGACCTCCCTGCAAACTTGAAGAATGTCTACAGCTGGAGGTATGCTGGATCCAGGAAGCTTTCCATATTCTATCCTAAATCCATCACAGTGGATCTAGCTTTAAAAAGTTTTAAAAAATTTCTAACTTTTGAAAATAGACTTCTGCCAATTAAATGTCTAGTCTGTGAAACAGCTATTAGCTGAACACTTTGCATTTTCTTTTTTCTTCAAAATCTGAGATGTATTCTTTCTTAAAATTTCAAATTATCTACTGATAGAATAAAAATTTTCAGGGGTTCCTAAAGAACAACCTAATTTCAATTTTACTGCTGCAATAAAATTAACAATTCCAATCAAGCATTTTCCCTACAGTTCACAAGAAAGTTAGAATTGAACTGTAAAAATAGTTTTCATCTTATCAACTAATCTTATTAAACTAAGTAGCAAAGTTGTCTATCACATCAATATCTATTTAAGTCTCACAAAGAAGGAGAATTCCTAAATATTTAAAAATTCTATAAAACACAGGACTTAGTTTCATTCTTCACAGCTTCTAGAAGAAACAGCACAATTGACTTCAAGATACTTCAGGTTGTTTCATTTTGGTTCTAACAGTATTTCATGAGTTACTGGTGTGCTTGCTCAAGTGTAACTTCAAGAAAATTAAATCAAATGCAGCAATGCAAACTGATAAGCTGCGGAGTGAAAGAAAAGTTCAACAGTTCTCACTGGCACACAGAGATGGTATTCAGAAAGTTATTGCAACTTCTTATTATCACAAGCAAACAGCTGGCATGTAAAATTGTTAGTTAGTGACCAAAAGTATGCATAGATCTGTTATTTAAATTTATTTCAGACTGGAAATCGGCTCTTGGAATGAAGAAAACCTATAACTAATTGATTTATATACTCTAATTTGTTTATTTCAGTTAGAACATAAACATTTTGTACATTCCTGAAAGACCTGGCAAGGAAATCAACTGAGAAATGATGATGTTTCTTGCTTGAGTATTTTATCATTGTTCATTTTCTTACTGGGGTTTTTTTCCTACTGGATATATGAAATATGCAAAAGTTCCTGTTTTTGTAATACAGATACATAAACAGAGCAAATCGGCTTTTTCCTGACTCCACTGCAAAAGAAAATAAAACAGAATTTCACCTATTGTCAAAGTTAGGGATGATTGTATTTTTTCAAAACTACATTTACTGCAGACCACATATGTGGGAATTCAGGTCAAATCTCATTCTGCCCATCCACTTTTCTTTCTGTCACACAGACTCCCTTTATTTCCTCCTGCCATTTCCCAGGCTTTCTTGACACTTGGAGCAGTACCACTGAGGAGCTGGGAGGGATTATCCCGACCTATAACAGTGCTCCATCACAAAAATCAGCATTGCTTCAAAAACCACTTAATGAGCAATTAACAACATATAACCTGCATCTTGAAAGAATTCTTTCCCAACATTTTAAGTTCAATTTAAAAAAAAAAAATCAGTTTCTTAATACCAAGAGGGCTTGTTTTGAATAAATACCACTTTCTTTAGTCCCATTTCACTTTATTTTTATTTCATTTTTTTGCTTTCATTTTGCTGGTACTTGGAAGAAGGCCCGCCAGTTGGAAGCTTATAAAGCAAAAGATAATGGTATGCCAACATCATTCACAAAGCAACCCTACTGCAAGGGTTCCTGGTCTCACTGTCTGTCTAAAGGTTGGAGAGCAAATAAACATTTTAAACTGCAATCCAGCTGTAAATATGTCTTTTTCAATGCAGCTTGACAGTAGAGTTTGCTCTTTGTGTGTATATGCACGAATATTTATCTAAAACTTAGAGGGAAAAGCACTGAAAACAGCAATGGGAAGATTCAGTAAACCTAGAGAGAATCATATAAATCTTTCTTTAATATCTTCAAGTTCAGAAGTTCAGAAGTCAGACAAAACTGGAAATGGCCATATTCAATTTTTGCATAATCTTTATTTCATAAAATCTGTGGTGCACTGCACCTGTTCCACAGGCCAGGAGGGACAATCCAACCCCCTCGTCCAGCCTCCTTATGTCACAGATCCTGACTTTCACCCAGGTACACAAACACTGAATTCTGCACCTTGTTGCTAACAACAGGGAAGGTTGGTGGTGGTGTGTGGAATGCTGGATGCTGCCAGCAAAAGAACAATGCTGATAAGCTCAATAGAGAGTGAAAAACGTTGTCTTTTAGGAAAAGCACAATCCTGAATACTTGAAATTGGTTCAGAAGCTTCATTTGAGACCGTAGGTAATAGGCTGATTTTCCTTTAAGGAGGAAATATTGGGCAATATGCCCAATGTATCATAGAATGAATCTTAATTATTTTAAAGAATAAATAAATTAATTAATTGGACTCTTAGAGCTGGCTAAAGAATTGATTAGGCTAAAGAAAAAATACTGATTAGTATGGCTCAATTGTTCAATGATTTTAATAAAATAAATTACAACTGTGCTTAAACTTTTAGATCTAGAGGGTTTTGGCTTCCCAAAAGTAGAAAAAGAGCAAGTAAAATTCTGCCTTAGAAAACATATTTTTTTTTAAGCAGAACACAGCAAAAGCAAACACCCAGGCCCAGGCTTGAGTGCCCCAGCTTTAAGAGATCAAAGGCACACCCTGAATCCTGCTGGTCCCATGACAATCCTAATTGAGACCTCTCCAAGGAGCAAAGTGAGGTCCTTGAAGCCCCCAGCCTCCAACAATACCTTTTACAAATTGCACCTTCACTTTCTGATGACATGATGAGCAGACACGTGCCTAACCACGAAAACTTCAGATCACTTATAGAAAACAAGACCAATTTTTCCTTCAGCACTGGGCTCTCATCATCGACCAGCGACCCATTCCTGACTTGCCCACAGAGTTTGGTTCTCTCTCCCAGCATGTGAAGAGACTCACCCACTTTCTGATGGGGATGCATTTCAAATGCTGGCATGAAGAGCATGTCAGGAGCTGCTGGCTGAGAGCAGCTTGGAAGCAAACATAGAGAGAGCTGAAGGAAGGGAGCTGGGCTCGTGCATGACTTTTCCACACACTTTTGTAAGAATTCTAGGCTAGTCCAGACAGCTGGGAAATCCCGAATGACAGATGATCCATTTTTATTACCCTTACATTTCCATTGTGGATATAACTCATATTGGACTTGTTGCAAAAAAGCACCATGCTCAAAGCACATTTCAAAACAGTCTTTTTCACATCTCTACTGTTATTCTAGGAGGACTTAATGTAAGAAGTAGCCAGGATGACATCTGCATTAGTATATACATGCAGCACCTATGGGTTTACTCGTTAATTAAAGCAAGAGCCTTTATGTCATTTGTACAGCGTGAGGTAAAGAACATTTTTCCTGTCTGTATAAGCTTTGGTACACCAGTTTCCTCCCTAAAGAGCACATAATAGCTACATTTAAGTAAATCAGGTCAACATGTCCTCCTTTATTTTATGTTAAGGTAAACTAGCCTTCCTGTCCCACTGCAGCCTAATTTTTCTTTATAGCTATTTAAAACCTATTATAGGTTAACATTAACATTCAGACTGCTTCCTGCACTGTCTGATTTTGCTAGATGATAAACTTAATAGCACTTAGTGACAGACAGCAACCGAGGAGCTGGGGGGGAAGGGGGAATTTCATCTCCAACAGCAGCTCACAACACTCATAGCAGTTTAATAACGACATCAATAAAAAGGCAGATCTACTGTAACATGCCTGTGGTGGCAATTACTCTCGTTTGTTTACTCTGGCTGCAGCCACCAGAGAGCAGGATCCATCCTGCTTACCACACACCACCTCTTCTCTTCCACTCAGTCCTACCCTACATCTGGGCAGGCAGCAGTGTAGCTCGGGGTGGGGATCAGGAAGGTTTGGAGGATGGATACCATCCTGCACCTGGCACAGACCACGTTTCTCCAGCACACAGATGTTCATCCCGCTGCTGTGGCAGGACGCGTTCAATAGTCCTCACGCAAACTATACCCTTGGAAAAGACATTACTTCACTAGAAAAAAATCTTGCACTGTATTCATTTTTCAAGACTGAATTAAGCCTGTTTTGGTTAAATGTGAATATCAGTAGTTTTGAATCCCAAATCTGATGCATATGGTCTCTCTATACTGCCTCAGAGGTTCAGTCGGGGGATGTTTAAAAGTTTTCTGCCGGTAGCAGGCAGAAAAAGTCACTCAAGAGGCAAGAAGAATGATTTGTTAAGAGTTCTCTGATTCCCAAATCTTGTATTCTGGAGCAGTTTTGTTTTCAGGAGGAGTGTGGCTTCTACAGACAGCAACTCTGCAATAATGCTCTGAAGCTGCCTTGGAAATATCTTCATCGGCCAAAAGCAATATTTATAGTATGAAGGACCATGGAAGTTACTTCTGCAACACTCAATTTTTGAAGACATTCACACTTAGCTGATATCTGACGCTTATCTTTCAGGGGAAAAAAAAATTAAAAATACATAGAAAGGAAAACCTTTGTGTTAACAATGACAACTGAAAAACTGGCTGTTCTCTTAAGACAATACAAATGGTGTTAAAACAATTCTAAGCTGGTTGTGGACCTTCCTGTCCTCAGGTCTACTTGATACAGAGTAAAATGCTTGGAATAAAGAGAAGTTCCAATACCATAAGAAATTATGGACTCTAGGATTTTGCTCTGGCTGACAGTTTCCATCGGGTCATGGGAAACCAGGAGAATTTTTAAAAGATGTCTATGTGCCTCCTTGTACAGATTTAGCTGCCTTGGTAGTGCACATAAGGAGGTGTCACAGAAGAGGCTGCTATCTCCTTGCCAAGGGAACCAGACAGGTACCAATCTGTACTCGAACAGGCAGCACAAAGAAACCAGTTCTTTCATTTGATCAATTCCTCCTAGAGTAGGACTCCGTTATTCTTATAGGTCCCCTCCAACTCAGGATAATCTATTGCATGACAATGCAAACAGCTACATATGCAAATTCCCTCTTTTGATTCAGCTGAATTTTTTCACTAGTTTTCTGTGTCTCTAGCTATTTATGTGATCTCTGTTACTGCAGTCACTTCCAAACCTTAGTAAAGGTCAGTAATTTCTCCACCTCCACTTCATGGGAAGTCATGGGGGGAAAAAAATAACATTGTTAAGTCCAAATTCAAGCAGAAGCACAGAAATTCAGAAACAAATTCTGAACGCTGGCCAGCTTTAATTTTTATTTAACGCATTCCAGTGGCCTCCTCCCTCCCCTGGTGCGAGATAAGAGCAGATTATCAGATGACCCTTTATGCACATAGTGACTTACCCATGGACAGGCCAGGAGATCTGAACACGTTCTCCCAAATTCCACAGCTGTCCACTTGCTGTAGGATTGTTTTCCCTGGTTGCTCTGAGCCACTAGGACACTGCAGCTTGGTACAGTACTACAGTTAAAGGAGAACAGAGTCGATTTCCAGAGCTGTAACATTTTCCTAGAAGGAGCACATTTTTAAGAGCCATCCCCATCACAGGTGGGAAGCTTAATGAAGTGCCTTGCAGTGTTGACCACATGAGATTTTACCTCTTATATACTCACTCCTTTATTACTTAGGCTTCATTCCCTGCTAGATTTTGGGTAACTATATAAAGACCAGAAGAAATCTTAATCTTCTTTCAGCAAGTTTTTTTTCTTTTAACCCCTCAAGAAGGTGAAGAGAATCTGCAATATTCTGTAATAAATGACTGTTTCACACACCACCTTCCAAACATGATTGAGCAGCACAGGTATGTTAGTGCTGTACTGCATATCCATCTGTTACAAATCAACTGAAAGCAAAGAGAAATTCAAATGTGAAGTATCTCTAGCTTTGGTGAAAATAAATTGGATTTTATATGGTATGAGAGACAGATAAAAGCTAACACCAGTGCATTACAGTATTTAGTAGTTGAGCAGTTTATTAACGATTCCTTTAAAAGTTGCAGGAATCTTTGCTACTGTTCATGTCAAGCAATTGTCTCAGGGCACAAATATTAACAACTAAGATTTGAAGGCAACAAAAAGTGATATGCAACATCACATATAAAACGACATTTGGTGACCACTAATAAAGAAGTGAGCTACCTCATTTTCTGACTAACAAGTTTTAAAAATTCTTCCACAGCACTTTTAGTTTCTCCAGACCCAGTTGCTTAAGCAGTTTCATCTTTCTCAAGCTGCAAACCCATCTAGGAGGGACTCACCAGCCAGCAGGAAAAGAGATACTATGGCAATGGCTGGGTCAGCAACTATGGGAATGATGTTGCTTCCCAGACTTTCCACTGGAAAGTAATGGTTTCTCTTCTGCAGTGAAAAATGGTTCCAAGCAAAACAGGGCTCAACTCAACTACAGCACTCAGGTTTTGCTTAGAGGCTCTATTAAAAAAGCAGTGAAACATCATCCCAGCTGTAACTTGCTGTTGTTAAGAGATACTTTAAAAAAAAAAGAAAAAAAAAAAAAAAACAAAAAAAAACAGAGTGCACTTCAAAGTGCTTCTCAGATAAAAAATTACCCTATTTTGGAACAAGCTTTGGATATTACAATGATGAATTTCATAACCTATCATTTACTAGTCAAAACAAGAATTCATTATCAAGATTCCTGCACAATTACCTTCCTTTACAAAATTCAAGACCCTTTATTCTTCCATGCACCATCACTGACAATATCCAGATAATAACAACCATGTTCCAAACTCCCCAGTGACTGGTTTTCCATGTGAACCATAAATAAAGAATATTAAAAGGGGAGAAAACAACTGAAGATTATATAAATTTGGAGAAACCTGCAGAGTAATAATAGGGGCAATGTCGATTGTTTTGACTACAAAATCCTCTAAATAATACACATTGCATACAAACATGGAAAGAGATCTTAAAGAGAATTTTTTTAATATAAAAGCACAACTTAGTGGTAGCCCTCTTTTTCCAAAGAAAGCTACACTTCTTGAAAGCTGTGAGATGTGTCATTTCTCACCCATTTATGGGGCTAGCTTAGAATTTTAAGTCTTAGACAGTTTCTTTGCTTTCTGTAACTTTCACACACACAGAAAATAAAAATCAGTTCCCCTAAACTATGACTTCAAACAAGTTTGCAACCATTCAATACACTCCACACTAAGTACAGACATGGTCAGACTTGCATTTCTCCACAGTTCAGGCCCATATCAGAAAAAAAATACGCTGAAGTCTGTCAAAGTTTCATCTGAGTCAAAGTGCAGTTGCAATAGTTATCAATTATATCAAAGTCATGATGTACACAGGTACTTAAAAAATCCTTTAAGAAATTATTATGTGGAAGATTGCTGATACATTCATTTGACCTCATTTAAGTTGATCAAAATTCCAATGCACAGATTGTATGCCATAACGTACCACTGAAAGAATTTCTGAAAAACCTCTGAAATCATGACAATTTTGCCTGGTTTTAAAATGCTTTCACCAAAATGTACACCATGTCCTTGGCTAACCACAACAGTTAAAAGGCACAAAGCAACAGAGAACTTTATTACAACCTATGTGCCAATGAAACAGAAGTGCAGGACAACATCTGGAACAAGCTGGATACTGTCTGAATCTGGGGTTTGGAGAAACACCTTACAGCAAGTGAAGGCACATGAAAAGCACGGACCTAAAAACATTTCAGAGTCCATTCTCTGAAATTTTCCAAAATGTTGACATTGAGAGCTGCATTCCAGCCACATACACTTTCTAAAATAAATTTACAGTTTACAATAAAAAGATGATTTTGCACTAGGAAAATTTACTCTTCACAACAAAACCCCAAGTGTTTCATTCCTTAAATCGCAGACATGTATCACTGTATTCTGTGGCTGTGGGTGCCTGCCTTTTGGGTCCCCTAATGTCTGTCCCAGCCACCTTCCACAAATTCCTACCCCATCATCCCCACCCCACAGGGACAGCCCAGGTGCCCTCTGGTAAATAACTATTTATACAGACGTGGACAGCATCAGGAGAAAGGGCGGTCTACATGCTGGGGCTCTTGTTTCCTGTCTTCCCATTTCCATGTGAAGTTTAATATGATGATGGTTTCCATTTTTAGATGGCAATTTTCTGAGCTACTATGCATATCTGAATTGTCTGTAAATAATGATGCCTTTAGCTTGGCATCAGTTATCTTCTCTGCAGCACTAAACTTTGTTCTTGCCCTAATGACTTCTCAGCCATAATTCTCCCCAGATTCTGATAATACTAAATTTAGATCACCACAGATATTTCTTATTATATTCTCTGGCATCTTTGCACTACAACCATTGTCTTACATTAGCTGCACTGAGTGCAATTCCTTTAATCCTATAGCTGTTTTTCCAAGAGGGCTCTAACATCTAATTATGTGAGTTAATGCACAAGAAAAAAAAAAATTTTCAGCTGCTCATGTACATATAGTCATATTGTTACATAGATTTTACCTACTTTCATCCACATATGTTTGTTTGAAAAGTAACTGAAATGGGATCATTTAGTCTTCATTTTCATACAGGATTACAAACTTAAATATAACAGATCTTTATTTTAGACTGGAAAAGAAAAAAATAAAAAGCAAAAAGACAGTGAGGCAAAAAACCCGGTGATAACAACAACAAACCAACACGGGAATAAAAAAAAAACAGTGAAAACCAAAAATACTCCATAGGCAAATGTAGTGATGCTCAGGAGTTTTTGGCACATATTAAATTGCTTAAAAATTATCAAAAGCTTGACCAAAACATTGTTTCCAATTAGTGGAATTAAGTCAGATGCAAAGAGCACTGAAGTCAAAGCTGCTTTTTAACATACTTCAAAGGGCTCTGAATTAGACTATAGGTAACAACATGCTTTGACTTGTTATAGTTTCATGTTCTTTTGTACATTCAAGATATTAGACAACCACAATTATTTGATAACAACAGTTGCCCTTTGTTAGGAATGACTGATTTTTAGTCTACATATTTGTCCCTTCCTAAGCCTAGCACAGTAAAATAACTACTTTTCAGCTTGGTCTAACTGGACAATTTTTCTAAGATTTGGACTTCAGAAAGTTACATAACATAGGAACCAACATCGAATTCTGTTAATGTGAGAGGTTTAAAAATAAGCAAAGACTTCAGACTACACAAGTCCCCCTGGGACTGATGGGGGGATGATCATTATTGATGACCTGCAGTAAGACCTAAGCTTTCTCGAGCCTATCAACCTGTTGTTGGACCTGTTCCCACTTCTATTCTTCCCACTACAGCCGTGCCTGACATCCATCAAGTCCCTGCCAACACCCACAACGATACCCTCCCCACATCAGGGGAATGGAACAGTGGCGGTGAGGTCACAAGGACTGGACACCACCCAGGCCCTAAGGTGTAGAGGTGGTTGTGCATCAACACACCTTGCAGAGTCGAGGAGAGCACAGAGAAGGAGCTTGCCAAAGGCTACTGAGAGAGTTCTGAGGCAGCTCATCCTCATCTCTTCACTCAAGGAAGGATTAGAACGTTTTGTCAGGAGGAGAAAGGCCAGCAGTACTGCAGCCCAGACCCTCCAGGCACCCTCTGTATCCACAATGGTGCAGCAGGACGCTGCTGAGAGGTGTCCCCCTGGGAAGGAGCAAGGTGAGAGTGAGTCTCCCTCCCCATTGCTGGCTAGCCAAGAGCAGGGCAAGGGGAAGCAGGAGCTCCACAGAATGACCCCGGAGTAGGGTCCCTCCTCTCTCGGGCTAGCAGGGCCAGGCTGGGCTGTGGGGGGGCACCTGTGCCCCCCCAGCCCTTAAGGGGGGGGACACACCAGAGCCTTGGGGACAATCCTGCAGGAACATTTCCTGAGGCTGGCAGAGGTGCTCACACCACTTGCCCTCTCTCTCTCTCTCTCTCTCTCTCTCTCCAATGTGCACACTGTGTCACTTGGCAGAGGCAGATCCAAAGAGCAGGAGCAGCCTCTCCGGACAGCCCAGGCCGGACCAGACTCGACGCCGTCCATGGAGACAGCGAGCACAAGACTCGGGCAGCCAGACAGTAAAACCCATACGGCTCAACCGCGTGCCACTGCTGTGTGCTGAGACCAGCAGCCCCAGCGCCGACAGTCAGGAGGTGTCAGGGCTGTGCCAGGGTATGGTGCTGGTCAAAAGCAGCAGCAGCTTCCCCTGCCAAAGGCAGGGCTTGAAGCGAGGCCATCCAGAGGAAGCCACAGAGTCACAGACACCCGAGAGCCCGCGGGCAAAACGCCGCAGGATCGACGACGTGCCGGCCCGGAGCGCTGAGACCCGCTGCTCCAGCACCCCCAGTCAGGCGGCATCGAGGCTGTTCCAGGATGCTCAGTCATCCAGGAGACAAGCAGCTCCACCATGGCTCTTCCCCGTCCCCATGATGGACAACCGCTCCCAGCCGGGGCCAGTTCGTGTGAGGCATGTCTGGCGGCAGCAGCGGCGAGTGACAAAGCCCTACAGCCGGCCTGAAAACCAGAGCAGGACCAGATGAGCATCGGCCCCCTGTGCTCGGCCCCCCCACCCCTCAAAATAAAGTTTTCTGTTTGTTTGAACTGGGAGATCCCACGTTTCTTTTTCCAGTCATCTCGCAGCCTCCTGCAGGCTGATCTCCAAGCAGGGCCCAGTTCAGTGAGACATTCCAGTACGTGTGTGCCCTCAAGGACTCAACCTTCCCCATGGCAACACTCCTGTCAGATGGAACGCTGGCCTGGAGATGCCAGCTCTGCTTCTGCTCTCCTGTCAGCCAAGTTAAAAACAGAGTGGTTGGTGCAAAAGAGCCATGGCGATTCTGCAAGCATTCCTGGCTCAGGCAGCCTCATTGGGAGGGGACAGCTCTGCCTGCTGCAGGTCCCCCGGAGGGAAATTCATGGGTGCAGCAGGATTGTTCCCCTCCCAGCCCAGGCACAGTTCAATCTACCATTGCTGCCACTGGGGTTGCACGTACCAGCCTGGAGAGTAACTGGGATTCTGCAGCTGATGCTGGGAAGGCAAAACTAAATCCAGCCCCCCCCAGGAAAAATATACTGCACCGGTGGCCTGAGGCTGGCTCTTGGACTGAGAAGCAGAGAGTTTCCTTATCTTTGGAAGATTTTACACAAGTGCTGGCTCAGCTTAGGGGAGAAATGGCAGAGATGTTTGACAGCAAGGAACTGGCTTCTGTCACAGGGACAGCCCTGACTCCTGCCTCCCTGGAAACACTGGCTTATCAGACAGGCACACTGAGACATCTCTGATGTCACACCCAAACTACCATTTCCCCTTCTCTGGAGTGCATTTCCCCCAGGATGAGTCTCTGCTGCTGCACTTGTCATCAAACAGCTATCTTTCTGGAATTCAGTACTGTAACCATGAAGACACATGGGGAAAAAGCCTGAACTCCAGTGTTACTCCAATTACTTGTGGTTATCAATCACAGATCAGCTTTTGAGCTTCAGTCATGCCCAGACCTACAAACAAGTTGTCATTTTGAAACAGTTTAAAGAAGTAGGCACTCTGAAATGAGTAACCTCCCCTCAGTTCCAACCAATACCTTCCTACCAATAAGGAACAAGATGCAAGTTGATATAAGTGAAAAAATAACAACTTATTAACAAACAGTATGCCAAGATGCAAGAATAAAAAAGGTAAATATCTGCTAGATACCAAACTGCTAAATTTCACAATGCCATGGGAGCAGAGAGAGACACAAAATGCCAGAAATGCACGTTCAGCCTGAGAAAGTGGCTCAGTCCTCTGATGCTTTCTGCCAAGCGTCACATCAGACTGCTGAAAACCTCTACTTAAAAGTTTTATTTAGTGGTACTTTTACTACCTTAAAACTGGCACAACCTTTTATTAACCTGGTGTGATGTTTACAAGACTGCTCTGCCAATTAGTTAACTCTGTGGAGGTACATTACAGCCATATTTTCCCAAATACATCTTATTTAAGCCTTAGGTTATAATTCTAGCTTTATTATCAAGAGATATCCCCCTTCAAAATAAAAATTATCAAAATTCTATATCGATCTTCAAGCTGCTCCAACACATAAACCAGGTATTTGAACTGAAAGACAAATGTGATGATAACAAGGAGTTCAGTCCCTCAAAGAACAAAAGACAATCTACAGAATAACATGAATTAGAAGCGATCCATTGCATGGGAAAAAGAGTTGTATATTAAATGCAGACTGCCCTTGAGTTTCTGCATCTTTTAAATAGTGTGAACAGGAAACTGTTATCTGCACCACCTTCAGAGACTCAAAAGAGTTTTCTGATCTCCCAGCCAAGCTCTTCCAGGGGTTACACAAAAGCAGAGCACATACTCTAACCAGAGTGTGAAGAATTTAAGTCCTGAGAACACAGGCAGAAGCTCAGGTCCACCACTCACAAGCCCTCATCCTGGACTGATGCAGCAGTTTCTTCTCCAGCTGCACTTCCACTTCTACATACCTAAGTAAACGCTGAGGAACCTAAATTTGCATCTATCCCAAACCCCCAAACTGGGCAGTTGCATCAGATTCAGGATTTGACTAGGAACTGTACCTGGAGGCAAAAGAACTTTTCCAGCTGTAAGTTTTGTTGAAACTGGTAAGCTTCCATCAAAATTTTAAGTTTTGACGAATTGGCGCTTTTTGATATTGAAGTGACTTTCTCAGAAAAATTCCCAGTAAATTCAAACTGCAGCTGACATGCCTCAAAATTATGAGATCCTGACAATGCTCTCAGCACAGGGATAAGTAAGACTGCACAAAATCACTAGCGATTACACAGAATAGGCTGAGTTGGAAGGGACCCACAAGGACAATCAAGCCCAACTCCTGGCCCCACACAGCACCATCCCTAGGAGTCACACTTTGTGCCTGAGTGCATTGTCCAAACACTTCTTGAACTGGCTGCTTTAGTGCTGTGACACTTCTCCAGGGAGTCTGTTCCAGTGTCCAACCATTCTCTGTTTTTTTCTTTTTCCAATATCTACCCTGAACATCCCCTGACACAACCTCAGGCATGAACATCTGAATATTTTGTCAACATACTAAGTCTATGTCCACAAAAAAAAAGGTCACAAATACATAATTATTATTTTTAATTCTTTTCAGGTATCTCAAGAGGAGATAAAATGGTAATGTGACAAACCTGCAGCCTAAACTAAGAAGTTTCCATGACCTAGAGAAAGACGGACACATATGAGATAATAATTTGGTTAACTGAAAGAGCTCATTATATTTTGTTTTTCTATCCACGAACTCCCTGATCTCTACTAAATTATAAAGGATAGCATGTGAAATGTCTGTTTTATACCATACACATCTAATGGCAGATTCTTAAGGCACCCCAACTGAACCAGACTTTTATGGGTACCGCACACCTTGTATTAGTCACCCTGTGAGGTGTAGGCTCCCCATTAGGGCAAACCCCTGTTCACCATTTTACCTACTGCATTTCCTAGGATCAAAAACTCCAGCCCTCCCAAGTCCCTCCCCATAACATCACCAAGAACATGTTGTATTTTCCTGTGAAAAACCTCAGGTGCCAAACACAACCTAAGGAGCAGTTTGAGCAAACTGTCTTGAAGGGGATGTTGAATGTGCACAAACACTTGCTCTGTTTTTGCAAGGGAACCAGCCAGATCCCTGCTGATGCCTCAAGTGCAGGAAAGCATTTGGCACCAGCCCTTAGTCCCGGAATCTATCCCCTTGTAGGCAATGGAAAAAACGTTCCATTTTTAGTTGTTCAGTTATATTAGGTCTATACCTGAGTGAAGCATTCTGTCTTCTTATGCAAAGACATCAACCCTTCATTAGGAATTTAGAAAGCCAAGGGGTCCTCTCATAACCTCGTGACTCAATGGAGGGGTTTCTCATACCCTTTGCATGCCTGGTCTTCATGCAAATCATTCTAAATTGGTTCTAATCAAATTTTCCTCCCTATGTTTCTTTTGTGTACTAAGTAACAGAGTGACCCTTAGCAAACTCTGTTAGGTCTTGCTTTCAAAAATATATATCAAAACCTGGTTTTGTTAATACCTTCGACGGTGATTCTTTAAGTGGCCAAACCACTCATTTTCAATGGGCTCCCGCAATGGAAACTGAAATTAAGCGGGGAAAGAATGGGAAATGCCTGAATTTTGTCTTGATGTACAAGCAAAATAAAGTCCTGGGAGCTGGGAAGCACTGCAAGTTCATTACCATAAAAGATGAGTAGGAAATAGTTTGCTTCAATTAGTTGTGGGGGAGATCCACTCAGAAATGTGTGAAACTAAAGGATGAGGGAAACTTTTAAAATTTGAAAAACCAACAAAACCAGCCAGGAACAAAGACAGAAAAGAGCACCATGAGGGAGATAATTAAGCCCTTGAGGAAGAAAAATAATAGAAAACAGGGCCTGAAAGCCTGAGCTCACAACAAAAGAGAGAGAGGCAAGAGCACAGTTCAGTCAAAGCTGACAGGAAAGACTAAGAGTGCTCAGACAGGATGAAGAGCCAGCAAGGTTAAAGAAAGAAATGTGCCATGGCCAAGCCTCAGTGCTCAATTCCAGCTTTAACACTCTCACTGGTATCTTTGGCAGCAATGTCAACTTTATTTCAGTCATGCTACACAGCCCCAACCTTCTATAGTCATCCAATACACTTCGGGAAAACCTTTCTACATATATTTGTACTTTATAACTTTAATCTAATTAGACTAAATATGTTTCATTTAACTCATTTCCAGTAAAAAATGAAATTACATATGCCTCAACACACCATGTTTTTTCCAAAGTGTCAAGAAACTTCTAGCATTCAAATATCTCTACAATGAACTTCAACAAAAGATTAAAAGGGTACTTTGTAAATGCTTGGAACAAATATAAGCAGAGGGGAGACAATTTCCTTTTTCTATTAAACAATGCAGCAAAGCGTGAGACCTTCCAAATAATAAAACAAATGTTTATGGCCTCCCTTCTTCTTCCCATAACAATCTCAACATTAAGTAAGAAAAACTTCAGTTTGTCACAGGCACAAACTTTCAGCATCTCATGCAGTAGAGCCAAAAAAGCACAGAGTACTGGTTTGACACAATCCTTCTGACGGAAAGGTTGAAGCAGCTGTTGTATTGGATAACACAGAGAATCAACATTTTGGGTGTTTGGAAATATACTATGATGCAAATAACAAATGAGGGAAACAAAAAATTTGACCTTGCTCAGCTCCCTTCAAGTCATGCTGAAGTTTTCACTTGCAAAGAATGAGTTGCTTTAGCAGACACGACCCCAAGAAGGTTTCAATCAAAAACTGGTTTAATAGGAGACAAACAGCATCTACACTTACAGTGTACTGAGTGGCCACCAAATGTTCTTAGCATCAGAAGAGCAGAAATCTTTGGATTTAAGATGAGAAGTCTAAGACCCATCCTTTCCTTCACCTGTCCACTATGAAGCAAAGTCAATCACAAAGAAAATCTGGCTTTTCCTGTCGCAACAACATAATGCTACAACTGACCTGCCTTCAAACTAAATCCAGTTAATTAAATTGCCCAAAATAGGCAAGATTACAAAGGAAAAAATCCTGGAATTATGCATCTCCAATCATGAATCTTAGCACTTCCTAAAAATTGAGACACATTGGGAAGCAGATTGTTATTTTGGCAAAACTACTCTAAATTATCATCCCGTGCTTACAAAAGAAAACTGTGGATATGCCTGAGCTATAGATAATGGTTTAAGCATTCATCTGGTACTTCCCCTCCACCCTTTAAGTGAAATTGCATCCAATGAAGTTTAAAAAAAATCAGTTGCCAAACCACCTCTTTTCTCACTTTAATCTGCTTGCAAGTTCTTATAACAATGTTCAAAATTAGTTGGCAAATTAGTTGGTAGCAGTCTGAAGAACATGACAGCAGTACTTTTCCCTTTTTTCAGCTAGTGTAGCTAGCAGCTTTCTTAAGCAGTTTCTATTTTATAGATTAAAAAAAAGTCAGAAATATACAACTGACATAAGGGAATAAAAATATAATATTAATAACTTTTGGCCTCTGATATATTTCAGATTTAAAAACACTAAGCATATGTCATTTCAATGTAACTAGTATTCCTGAGGTTGGAAACAAGTTTCCCTAGGAACGCCCAATGGGAGAGGGGAAAAATGAACTATTAATAAGAAATCTTAAGAGAAGGGCATTTGTCTGCCCAACTGAGTAAATATGAAGTATTTCCACCATTAATTTTTTCATGCAGTAAATCACTAAAGCATAGACCAGTATCAAGAAAATACTCTGGAATCAACACATCTCTGGTCCAAAGTTAGTTGGTAAAAATAACTCAGTGATTATTCCTTTTACAAATAGGTTTATGTCTTAGTTCAGAACTAATTTTTAAATGCTCCAGAAAGGCAAAGAGCCATACAAACAGCTTGTTGAATGACGCGCCAACTGAAACAAGCTCATAATAATGTTGTGAAATTACATTATCTGACACGTTTCAAAAGCTTATTCAGGTGCTTATTTAAGCCCATAAAACCTGCAGGGAAATACAGACAGGATGACATTTCAGTCAGCTTACCATAACATTTTTCTAGTGAAATTGCATAGCAACATATTAATGCTGAAAAAAAGTGTCAGCAGTAAAAACAAATGCCAATAACCTACACACTTCCGTGAAAAGAAAAAAAAAAAAAAAAGCTACCGGTAACATACATCAGCACATTACAAAGGCACCACAGTCTTAACAGCAGTTTAGAGCATCAAATGTATGCTCTAAAAATATCATACAGCCTCTTAACTGCACTCTAAAATGAGAAAACAAGGCAGTTCATAACCACATGCCCTGTGAAATCTGCATCTCGCATCGTTCTGCCAATACGTACAATTTGGAGGAAACTATCAAACTTTTCATTTCTCTGTTAAAAAGCAGACAGCAAGAAAAGTGTCAGCTTTTTGTAGATGATGCAACTCAACACAACTCAGTCATCAATCCACAACTGCAATGAGGCACACCATTCTGCCCAGTAGGTTTCTGGTCTGAAAATCAAGCTTGAAAGTAACAACCAATTGCTAAAAAAGGTTCTTCTTGTACCTAACAAATTATTGCAGGGGCAGGAATATCATGACAAAGTATCCCTTTCCCCACAGCTCATTTCGTCTGCAAGTCAATTCAGATCAGACTATGCTTGAAAAGTGCTTAAGGTGAAATCAGACATGTGATAAGGGGAGAAGCCTGTAGGAGAATTTAAATGAATGCCATGTGAATTGAAATAGAAAAGAGGGTGCAATTCTTTAATACCACAAGTGAAACACAAAAGACAACGCCATTCAAGATGCAGTGAAGTATCAAATAATTCAGTTTTAGTCATCTGTTCTTCATAGCTTAGTAACAGTCATCCATTTATTCTTTTCGCACCCAAAAAATGCCACTGAAGTTGCACCAAAAGGATTGTCAGATCAAGATCTAGATGCTCAATGAACCACATTTGGGAAAACGCAAGCAGAATAAGCACTTAACCATCTGAAGGTTTATTCTTCTGAGCTTTCTCTAACATGCAATGCACTTTTCCAAATCTACTTCCCAACCCATTCTTTACCCATTATACAATTTCCCAGGAGGAGCATCTATTGCCTTGACTAAGAGAAAGAAATATGACTGCAAAAAACCAGTCAGAGATGGAAGCTAACCATCTTTGATAGTTACATCCCCCAGACACATACAAACAGCAATATGATCTCCCTGCTACAGTTGTTCCCTCTACTGTCTTTATAGTCCCCTTGTGTTCATTTTTAGATCTCACTTGTATCATTTTCTAGCAGTGTCTGATCCTTACACTTGGCACAAATGGATTAACACCATTTAGGGCAAACTCACATCAGTACTGATATCTCAGGTTGGAAGATGCCTGGCTCTGAAGGAAACTCTTTGTGTGAAATACATAGCACATTTCTGAATTCATAACCGTTCCTTCAAGTGATACAACCAAACCAGTGAAAAACATTTTCTAATATTTTTATTTTCTAACATATTCTAATAAACACCTGTCTGTTTTTAACCAAGAGTTTCAAATATCTTCCATTTAGAGTAAAAGAGGACTTCACTTGTTAACAACAAAGGAAACACAGCATGAAACAGAGCACCATTCAGCAACAAACTAAAACAGGTAAGGTTTGAAGGCCCATGAGCCATTTTGAATCCTGTCTGGATGAAAAACCTGTGCCCGTGAAAGGCAGTGGGCAACAGACTGAACCAAGACAGTGTTGGGATCAAAACACCAAAGTCTGTGAGTCCCCAGCCAACCTGATTGTCTTGCCTTGGCCATGATACAGCAGAGGTTACCAGAGATAGAAATGAGAACAGATGAAAGAGAATATCTGAACAAAGAACGGGGGGGGGGGGGGGGGGGGGGGCGGGGGTGAAAAGAACTCCCTGCTCTAAAGGGATTTAGAGAAGAATTTGCCTTTGGATATCAATGGTGGGCATCAAATAGGTAATTGTGATAATTATATTTTTAGGCAAAAACACAGATGCCTCATACAGAATTAAGCCCTAAATATGCCGCCTACATTTCTGAGGACTTATAGATCTTAATTACAATGCACCTGAAAGATATGCAGCCCCAAGAGAAAAAGTCACACCTCTTAAAGGAAAAAAAAAATCTTCACTTTCTGCCAGCATTCATGACATCAGTGCTAAAGTGAACAACCACCAGCCTGTGCCACCTCTGCTTGGCTGCCACTTGTCTTCTCACACTCCCTCAGATAGAAGTGATGACATGAAGACTAAATCTGAGTTACGGGGCAATTCAGCAAAAATACCAGGTTCTTTGAGAAGAGCATGTAATGTGGCAAGTAGATCTGGATTTTTTTCAAGCCCCATCTCAAGCTCACTAGCTTTGGTTTAATTCCAATAAGTAAGAATTCTGAAAATGGGGGTATTTAGTAAAAGCTCCAAAGATTTCTTATTTAATATTAATTTTCTGAATTCAACACGTCTTCAAAGGGAAAACAGGATTTAAATGCTATATAAAAATCTTGCTTTGTGAACATAGTCAATGCTCAACAGAGATCACTTACACTTGTACCTGTCAAAAGATAGCAATAGTGAATGAATGTCATGAATCTCAAAATATTCT
The DNA here is from genome assembly GCF_963662255.1 of Cinclus cinclus. Taxonomy (NCBI): domain Eukaryota; kingdom Metazoa; phylum Chordata; class Aves; order Passeriformes; family Cinclidae; genus Cinclus; species Cinclus cinclus. The sequence continues at coordinate 68,241,740 of NC_085050.1, read as the reverse complement.
CTGACTACTAATACATCTTTAAACAGCCATGGTCATTCCTTAGCCAAATGAACTTTAGCAAACAGATTGCAGAATTCTATAAAAACTGGAATAAAATATTAATTGTAAATTTAGGAAGGCCTTTAGTTAAAAAATAACAGATGTACAGCTAAATGGAATTACAGATCTAATATTGACACAAATTCCTTGACTCTCATCTACTCCTCTACCCACAAGAAATTATATTGTGTTTACAAAGGAAAAAAAAATATCTTCTCAGATATGGCCTTTTTGGTGGTTTTTTTTTTTTTTCTTGGAAGGAAGAATTCCAGCCTACACCTGTACTACTGATTTGGCTTGCAGCAGAGCAGTATCATAGTTTGCAAGTGCATCCACCCATGCTTCACACACACATCCTTTGCTTTGTTTCTCAGAGCACTTTAATGCAGATGTGGCTGCACTCACCCATATCTGTGGATAGCCAGTGAGGCTGTGAAGCTTCTCAGCTTCTGATGGTAGATCCCACAAACAGCAAGAGAGTTGTCAGATCTGCTGTCACTTTATCTGGGCTTTTAATGGAGGATGAGAGGGAGATTGAAAAGGAAAGCAAAGCGACCAAACAACCAGAAAATGGTTGTACTGATTTAACTGAATGCATGATTAGGTGTTGCAAGTTAATGTTCAACCTCTGCCTCAGAAAAGTGTCCAGTTAGGACACAGGAAGCACAAGAAAAAGTTTAATTTCCACCCGCTTACCGTTTCACACAACTTGTTTGGGAAATGATTTAGCATAGTTTAGAGATTGACTAAATCCCCACTGGAGCAGTAAGGCTGTTTCAAGGTGCAAGGAACATTTCTTTCCTAGCAAAGTGAAAATAAAACATGTACATATATATTTAACTTTCACATACTCTGGCTGTCTCGAAGCTTCGTGACAGTTGCAGACCACATGAACCGTGTCAAGTCTTGGTCCTCTGCAGAATATATAGCAGTGAAAATGGAAACTTATTTTCTTTTCCTCTAATCATATAGCCAACATTTGTCTTCCTACAAAAGTAACCCGTTTTAATCGCTAAATTACATTTTCAAGAGTAATTTCAGTATTTGAGAGTTTATGTGATAGCACTAAGGACTTCAGTTGGAATTTCCTATAAGTGACTGAAGCACAGATTATCCTTAGGAAACCAAAGTGGGGAAACAGTAATTAAATTCCAAGCACCATAAATAAATATTTGCTAAAGACAAGGAAAGGCAACTCCATGGCAACAAAATTCACTACATTAAAAAAAAAAATCAATGATGGCTTCAATAATACCCTTGTTCAAAAAAAAAAAAAATTCTCCTAACGTAAAGCCACCAGATGAAGAAGAACTCTCTAAAAGTTATTAATTGCTCAAACTACACTTAGATCCAAATATGATAAATGTAACATGGAGGTTTACATTAATACTTAGTCCTGCACTGGAGAAACACAAAGCAGACAGTTTTCTTTCCCTCAGCAAAATCTCTGTTTTCATCTCTACTCTTTCTCCAGTAGGATACAATAACCACAGAACCATAGAATGGTTTGGGATGGAATGACTTTCCAGACCATCTCATTTCAACACCACTGCCACAGGAAGGGACACCTTCTGCTAGAGCAGGATGCTCACAGCCCCATCCAACCTGGCCTTGAACACTTCCAGTGATGGGGCATACACAGCTTCCCTGGGCAACCTGTGCCAGGGCCTCACCACTTTCAAAAGTAAAGTGAACATTACTGGATTGTAGCTAAAAGTTGGAAATAAAAAAAAAACCCCATGGAAATAAATGTCAAAGGTTTTCTAAGAACGCACCCCTAGTATTGTAATTATATATATATATATATATTTAAAAAAAAAGCAAAAACGGACACCTCCACTGCCCTCTTAATCCCACAGATTTGTCAAAGTATCCAAGCAAAACATGCCATGTAAAGTTTTAAGCAATGGTAAAACTCTCAGTAGAATTCCCATTAATTTCTAGAGCATATAAGCATCCATTTATAAGCTCAATTTTCCCATTTAACAAATTCATTTCCTTTCTACAGATACCAAGACTATCTAAAATGAGCTTAGTTAAAGCATTCCAGTGGTAGACATATTAAAACCTTCAAACCTTCAGCCAAAAGCCAACTGGCAGGAAAACTTAAAATGAAAACATTTACCTCACATCATAATCTGAAGTGCACTCTTTGAAGCATTATTTTTAGATCAAACCTATGGTAAAGTAGGACTTAAGGAGATTTGTTCATAGCATGCTAATGTATAATGTCCTAATCTCATTTATTCCAAAACTTGGAGCTTCCAATAAAATTCCAGATTTTCCCCAGTAGTAGTTTGGTTTTCTTCTAAAGATCCTTGCTGCTGCATATCTGTTTGCTATTACCTTTTAGACATGAACACATTTATCATGATTTAAGGGTGATTCCCTACCTCCATTTCCCTCTCCCACCACCTAAAATTTCAGGTTAAAATTTTGTCTACTTCACCCTCTCACCACTGAATACAAATTGACTGAGACCCAGATGCTTTAGAGACAACTGCATAATTTGTGCACTGGCATAAAAACATAACAAAACCAAGGCCAGCCTTCATGGTATTTGAGCTGTATACTCCAAAAAGGCTGAGTTTTTAATAACAGACTATATCACTAATCACTATATCACTAATTTAAAAAAAAAAAATATATATATATATATATATAAATATATCACAGACCTTTAAATTCCAATACTGCTACGTAGAGGAAAAATTCAGTGTTTTCTTATTATATTTCCAGTCATAGAAAACCTAAATTTTAATTCCAAGCTAAGAACCCAAAACAAACTCAGACTGGCACTAAGCCTTTTTCTCTTAGCCAACAATATCTTAATCAAACTTTCCATTTCCTTTGTTTACAAAGTTCCTTCTAGCTCCCATGTTACATTCAGCACAGATCCTGAGAGCACCATTCATCTAGGAAATTGCCTCTAAATGAGGTAGAAAAGCATTATGTGCAGCAGCACTGTCACTGCCCCCAGGCTTTCTACTGCATCGTTTGTACACACGTGACAGGACTGAGTTCTGAAGACCTCAAACCCCATCTCATTTTGACCTTGTCTTTGTTGCTTTCCTCTGCAAACACCTAAATTTTCTCCTCCTTGAGGCATGCTAGAAAACAGTCTTTAAAAAAAAAAAAAAAAAAAGGAAGAAAAAGCACATTTGTGGAAAGTGCAAGAACAGTGAAAAAGCCAAAGGACAACAAGAGTATTTTCAGAGAAGATTCTGCAGTAAACTGCCTCGATTGCCAATAAATCTCAGTCCTTATCTGAAGGCGCTGCCTTGAAAGCACAAGTGGATCGTTGTCTCCTTGCCCATTCATTCCTTGCTAAAACTGCCAGATTTGCCTCTTTACACAAAAGACCACAAATCCAGTATTTGCTTCTTCTTTTGAAATTCAGCTATGCAGCTCAGCTATGCAAAGCAGCAGAGAAAGTCAGTGTGCATTCCAGATTAAGAACGCAAAACCAGAACTTAAATCCAAACCAATTTCTTTTTGTGGAGCACAGTATATGTATGGTGTGTGCTCATTCTTCCCACTGCAAACAATACATGCTGGAAGGTGTCTGGAGGTGTTCCCTGCAGTGCTCTGGGGAGGTTCCTGCTCTCTCCCAGCCGGCTACCAGGGAACATCATAATCACCACTACCAAAGCTTGTCCTTACCAAGTGTTAGGACAAGTACAGAGGCAAACCCTGCAGCCTGGGTCTGCTAGCACAGCTTTTACATAAATGTCAAATCTGCCCATTTGTAACGGGCACGAGACATGAAGAGAAATAAATGCCACAGAGCGATTTGGCTTCTCGTGCGCTGCAACAGACATGACAGATTTCAAATGCAAAAATTGCTGATTGGAAGGCTTTTTTAATTGCCAAAATGCTGCCATCTGTTCTTCTAGGTTTTTTGAGAAACACGGGAAGGATTGCTGCAACCAGTGTTTGATGAATTGGTGGCAAATGACAGGTAATGGCTTTAAACTGACAGAAGGTGAGTTTAGATTAAATATTAGGAAGAAATGCTGCGATACGAGGGTGATGAGATGCTGGCACCGGCCACTCAGAGAAGCTGTGGATGCCCCGTCCCTGGAATTGTTCCAGATCGGATCAGATGGAGCCCTGAGCAACCTGATCTTTTGAGTGGCATCCCTGCCCAGAGCAGGGGGGTTGGAACAAAATGCCCTTTAAGGCCCCTTCCGCTCCAAAACATTCTTTGAAAACTTTAAGTGTACATCTGAAGCTTCTCCCACCTGCCCTAGACTTGTCCCCAGGCTCTGTATGTCAGATCATTTGTGCCATAGCCGTGTATGACACTAGTTTTGGAACTTGGATCACAAGTTTCTTCTCAATGCAAGGAAGCACCACTTCTCAGTTGGTCTGCAGGGCTTCTTGCAGCTTTAATGCCTGGTGCAAGAAATTTGGGTTGCTAGAAATCATTAGAAATTGAAAGCTGGAGGGAAAAAAAAAAAAAAAATCTCTCCAAGTCCCTGACCTGCTTACACAGCTAGAAATCCCAAAATCCTTAAGGAAAATCAAGGTAATAACAGTGATCCTTTCAGGAGAGGCTTGCAGCAAGTCCAGCCTATACTTAAAACACTCCAGTCAGCTCTACTACAGAACTACAGAACTGAAGTTCATCCACTCCAGGTGAAAGAGAAATAGGAAAAGCTGGGGGTGTCCTGAGAGGCAATGCCTCTTCAAGCTCAGAAACACTTCTTTGACACAACTTGACCTGCTGTATCCTATTTTGGAGCCGTGGCACAAGGTACAATCTAGCTCTCAGTGGGAGAAGGATAAATGTGGTAAAAATCAGACAGGAAGAGACCTAAGCAAGGAGACAGCTGAATAAAACTGAATTCTTGCACTGTGAATAGTTGAGGCTGGTAGCTGTCAAGAATGAGATATCAAACTAGATGGAACTAGCCTGCCATCATGGCAGTCCTTTCTTATATTTCTAAAAGGAAAGACATGCTGTATTTCTTTCTATAAATCCTAAACATGATTCAAATGCTAGACTGTAGATAAGAGAATAAGTGTTAAAAAGCATAGCTGTCTCCTAAACAAAAAGCTAGAAATTGAAGGAAATATCTTTGCCAAAATATAATACCAACCTCTGAACTCTCTTTAATTCCATATCTGGCTTCTGTTTAATCAAAGCAATCTCTTCCCCCCATTAAAAGCCACTTTGGCTTAGATCTCTAGAAAACCCAAAGTGCAAGGTCAGTGCTGGAGCTGTTACTTGAAAGAATTGCCATCTCAGGAACGTAGGGGCGACGCTGTCACCACAGCATGGCATCCATCATGCTCAATTCCATTCATCTGTGAGGTAATAAAACTGCATGCTGCCTTTTGCTCAGGAACTAAAGAGTCCTCATGCCAAACCATGGAGCTTTTTCCATCTTTCAAAAAGGAGTAGCCCAGCAGCATGATTGTCTCTTTGCTATGAGGAACAAATTAATAGGGGTAATAGATCTAACCACAGCCTGTTTTCAAAGTTTTTGGTTTTTATAGGTATCAGTTAGTGATGTTTTAGAGTGAGATTATCAATTAATCCCTCAACGACAGCAAAACGTAAAGCATTGCTTTAATTCCTTCCACATGGGCAATACACCCCAAAATCACACATTTTGATTAGCACTGCTTGGTGTTCCCACAGTTTCAGGGCTTCTCACCTCACCTAAAAAGTGAGACATGGAGTTTTCTAATCAGAGCTTAAAGAAAACCCAAAACACATCACTATAATATATAATTTTACCCTCAGAGAAATGCCAGATTTTTATTCCTTTTTCATACCAGATTTTCACACTTTTTTAAGGTTAGAGTGAATTAACATTTCTGACTTTGGAGATGAACAAAGTTCACCATATTTTTAAAGGACATAATTAAGAAACATCTTGGGATCTGCACTGTGCAAGCAAGTAGCTTCAATTTAGCTTCACTAAAATTCAGGTTTTAGTGAAACCCTCTAAAGCAGCTGAAGTCTGGTCCTGCTTCGTATGATGAAAGACCTACCATTTGAAAAAAATCACTCCCTATGGGTGTATTCACTGTAGAACATCAAAACACTACTTTTTTTTTTTTAAGAGAACTCCAAAAGAAGAGCACTGAGCTGAGTTACACAGCAGCTTACAATAATCTTTTGCTTTGATAGGATCAGTAACCAAAACTAAGTATTAAACACTGTGCTTGAAAAATAAGTGTCCATTTCAGGAGTCATTTTTACAGCCTAAGGCAATAATTCAACGTATTTGTACTCTGCTATAGAATTCCTGTTTCAGCTTCACTTTCTTTTGTTTCATTCATGGAGCAAAAAATCCATGAGGATGTAGTCTGTTCTTTCTTGAGAGAAGGAAATACATTTTTAATTAATTTAACAAATTAGTCATATTGCTGAGGCATAAATAACCTCTGTACTAATACCAAGTTCAGCAGCCCTTTCACAGCTGCTGTTAACACTTCTTCTCACTGCCAGAAACTTCGGGATGGCAACTTAGAACAGAATCTTTCCATTTCACAACTGATAAGCCATCCTAACTCTTTCTCTACTGGAGCAGGACAACAGTGTTTTAGCACTTTAGCAGTGAGGAAAAAAAAAATTAAAAGACAAAGATCAAAATTATGAAGTGAAGAATGTGCAACTGAGAACCAAGACATTCCTTTTCTAAAACCAAGGAAGAAAATTCAGTGGAATGAGAGCCCACAGAGTAAAAGGAAACAGGCAAGACCATGGCAGAAAGTCAGGGTGGAGAAGCAGGAGTGTGTGAGTAAGCACCAGGAGCTGAGGGAATCAATAAGAAGGTTATGATCCAGGGGGAGAGATACAAATCTACACAAATCACATGCCATAATTCAAACTCCAGCTCCAGATGGGCAGAAATGAAAGACAGGAAAATATCAAAGCAGAAACAGGAGGTGGGGGAGACAGAAACAGAGAACCACAGATTATTTTACTTTAAATAAAGTATGGGTTATTAGAAAAACTCAGTGATAGGCTGCAGTTAAAAGTATTCTCAGCTGCAAACTTCATCTGCAACAGCTCAGCTTTGCCCTTGTGTATTTAGCAATTTTAATTAAAATCTCACATATTTCTAAGTAATTTTGGCTAATATGTTTCGGTTCCAAATTCAGGCAATGAAACAGGGTCTTACTCAGACCTCTAAAACAATCAGTGAGTTCCTTAAAGTGCGTGCTGTCAAAAGGCCAAAGCCATAAAACTCATGATTCTCTTGCACAATGTGAACTGAGCATTAGAAAACATCCTGTAGGGAATAATCCTAGCCTGGCAAGCAGAAAGACAGGATGGCTTAACAAGCCTTTTCTATCAATTTCTAGGATGCTATCAGTGCTATACTTGACCTTATCATTAGGGTAATTTAAAGAAAATTTTAAATATCCAAGGAGGTTAAATCTCAGTGATCATTAGACCATCTGACGTTATTTCTTGCTGCAGGACAAAGTATCTCATCCCATTCCTTACATGTTTCTGAAACTAAAATTAAAAAATATTCCTGGACCTTCCAAATCTCCATGCTCAAGCACGACTCCCCTCTACAAAGAAGCAGGAAGAAACTGGGGTAAAATCATTCCCCTAGCCCAGTCAGCACTCCCAACCACAGAGTGAACACCTGAACTGATTTACTCCTGCTGGAATTTTCTCACGTGGAAACATTTCACTGTGGAGATCATGTTCACCTGTCCATAGTAGCACACAGCTGGAATAAATCAATCGGAATGAAACTCGTGTCTCTCTTCACTGGGATCATATAAATGGAGCAAAGAAGAAAATTTGTCAAATTATCATCTTTGATAGTTCACCTCAAGCCATAACCACTCACTTCTCCATTCTGCTTGGAACTGTTTCCTTTCATTAAGATAAATTTTCCCAAACAGCCTCTATCATGGAATTATTTTGCCCTCACACTCAATGATTCAACTCCCTCACATCCTGAAAGGAAAACAGCTGTCTACACCCAAACTGCCTTACTGATCCAGCAGAACTACTGTTAGCAAGTCCGAAATTCTTGTTGTTATTTTATCTGGAGACCTAGGGAAGATTATGAAGTAAAGCATCCTCAGCCTGAGCCTCCTGGGGGACAATATTGATTCCTTCCAACCACAGAGAGTTACAAAACATCTGACTCGTGCAGTTCTTGGTGGATGAGCTGCCTTGCCAAGTAAGCAAGATTAAATTAAATAATAAAACTCAAAATATGAAATATCCTCCACTGTTCTAGGATCTTTTTCCTCATTGGCTGGAAGTGAAGGCAGAAAGATGATCCTGCCACAGACTGTGCTTTGAGGACTGGGTGTGCAGCTGGCAGGTACTCAAGCCTATATTTAAAAGTATAGTGGGGATGAGGGAGAACTGAGAGGAGGGGGAAAGGGAGGGCTGCTTAGAAGGGTGGGATATTTTGGGCTAAAAAAAGACTTTGTAATCAAATCAGGTTTGGTTTTTCCTGGGGAAATGGGAGGTGGGGGAAGAGAAAAGGAGGAAGGGAAAAGTTTTACAGTTCATTCAAAATCATCAAACAAAACAAAACCCTTCCAAACTTAAAATATGTGAAATCTAAATACAATAAGTGTTTTAAAAAAATAAAGTACTGATAATTTCTCCCTCAGCAGTGCATGGAGAAGCTCTGTAACTGAGAAGATAAACACTAGGTGTCCAGAAAGAACATGAGTAAAATGGTTTTCCCCCTTGGAACATGCATCTGTCCAATATGCATTTTAAGCACACTCACAACAGATTTACTGAGGGTCTTCTAATGGTCTGACAGGTAATTAATTAGAACAAAAACTATTCTACATAAAAAAGCACCACATCAAGCTTCTAAGACCTGATAAATCCATAGAAAATATGTTAATTTAAAAGGACCAGGCCAGCCCAAACAGAGGATGGTATTTCACTTTTCAATATATTGCTAGGGTAGGAATATTTTCTTTGTAACTGAAATTCCTCAGAGATGGTTTCTTATTTATTTAATATATTAAAAAATACATTTTATTTCCTGACTAGCAGACCATACTGCTTTTATTAAAGATTATTCCTCTGACAATACCTTTCTTTTTATTTTTCTCTTCACTTTTTTAGCCTTTTTTTTTTTTTTTGGAAAGTTACTTAAAGCACGTAAAGATTACTTAAAATATGGGTCAACAGATATCTCTCTTATAACAGTTACTCTATTGCCCCAAGAGACAGGCATGGGGAAGAGTAATATAGTATAAACTACATGGCAAAATGAGCAGTATAATTAAAAGAGCCTTTACATTGTGAGAGAATCTTAAAATGGTTTTAAAGGGACTGGAAGAATGCCAGAAAACCTTCTAGTGAGTAAGGCTGCCTTTAATAAAATGTTGCTTAAAATTTGCTAAATTGGTCATAGGCCCATCCCGCTTCTTTTAAACCAAATGAGAATTAAAAACTGGGAAAGAAATATTACATTTAGGAGCAAAGGATGAGCATAACTTTTGAGCATGAGAAATGTGCTCCAGTTACCTAAGTGCTAGGCAGGGGTGCACATACCAGTGGCCTCCATTCCCAGCTGTGCTTTCCAGCCCATTTGTTTCGCTCTCCTTCCCTTGATTTCTCATCCATAAACAACAGCATTGAATTATTTTTACCTCCTCGACACAGTGTGTTGGAAAACAGTGGAAAGTATTAGAAAAATAAAAAGCATAGAAGCACCAGCTAGCATCTGAGAGCTACAGACAGGCAGGAGACCCTTGCTATCATCAAAGCGAGAGTCAGAACAGTAATACTGTAAAAGACACATTGGAATTTCAAGGAAAAGAAAGATCAAGAACAGAGAAGGGAAAGCCTACAAAAGTTCAATTCTTAGTTTACAGAGACTCTGGGCATTGGCTTATGTTCTCATTAAAGTTGGAAGAACCAGAAGGTCTGCCAGATATATAATGTAAGATAGAAAGTATTTTAAAATAGAAGCCTTCCTTTCCACAAAATGCATTTTCCAAACCTCTTATTGTGCTCTCCTCACTTAGTCATTACAGCTCTCTATCTTACCTGTTTATAAAAATCTACTTTCACTGATTTTCTTCTTACCTTGCTTCTCAGTCTGTCCATCACAACTCATCCTTCTCTATCTCTTGTAATACTGGGTCCTGTATCAAGATTATATCCAGATGAGAGCTCCTGACAAAACAGAAATTAATTCATTCATGGATTGGACCCATCTGCCAACAAGTGCAACAGGATTGAAAGCAATAATCCTCTAATTTCACTATTGCCCTGTAAAATATACTCCTTTATTTCAAGAAGGCTTTTTTTTAAATCATCTTCAAACTGGAGTTCAAAGAATAGGAAATTCACACTTCAACTTTATTCACCACAACCACAACATTTGAAGGGAAAACAGTCTCAAAGATGAAGACTGAGGAAGAGTTTCATGTTACAAATTAAGTGGGAGAGCAGGTTCCAGTTGCAGGACTATCCCACCACCATAATAGGACTGATGCTCCAGGGACTCTCTCTTTTAATGATCTGTTGGCAGATGTACCAGCACAGTCACACAGTGTTGCAAATTTTGCAAGATCATTGCCAGTCTTGCAGCTTTTGGGGGTTTCCTTACTTCTCCAATAGGTTTATTGCATACTCAGGTACATGTACACATGCTCAAACCTGTGCTCAAAGCAACACTCAAGCAAAGGAGACTTCCTTTTGTTCCCCAAGTACCTCTGTGTGAAAGAACAGAACAGTCAAGAAACATCACCTACTTTTTCACTGTAGCCTCGGTCTAGTATAATGAAACAGAAATGTTGGGTACTCTCAGATTGCACATCCTTTCAGTAACTAGTAGGCAGAAAAATGCATTTCAGGAAAATGAAGGAAAAGAAAGATAGAAATCAATCCCATAACAATCAGTCATAACAATCTGGATGTTTTGCCACCTCATCAAGGAAGAAGTGCTGTAGGTGCTTTATGTAAAGAAATGAAAAAGCAATAGGAAAGTTCTGGGAAATTTGTCATACAGCATATTGGTTTCTTAGGGATTTTTACTAATGCCATAAGAAGAAAACAGCTGGCCTTCATGGCTACATATTCAGACTTCCAGCAGTAAATAGGCACTGGCAAATGAAAAGCATCTTTTGCACAATTTGACTATATAACACTTTCAAGGAGTATCCTTTGATTTTTCCCACTAGGGTAAGAGTACCAGCAGAAATAAAGTCAGTACTCCTATCTGCGCTTTACATAAAAGGATTTTTCTCAAGGACACTTTAAATCCACTTAAAATATACAGCATTTACTATATACAAGTAATTAATGGAACAAAAATGTACGTATTGCTAAATTCTAGACTTTATCAACAACTATATGTACTATAACAGCACATATTCTGTTGCCAGCAGAACATACAATCTGACCAAAAGTGGAGCTCTTCAAGAAAGGTTTCATTTCCTTGAGCTCATTGGCACATGCATATTTCAGAATACAGATCATCTCATTCAGAAAAGATGAGTTATTCCACCTCCTGAGCATACCAACAGTGCTCACCAGAGTCCCTTCAGGCAGAGCTTAAAGAGCAAATCAGTGCACTGACAGTAGAGTGCAAAGAAACTTCTAGGGCAAAAGTGTGCTCTCTTGTACACAGAGAGGTCCTAGATGTAGCTACAGGGATATTCTGTTGTTTTCCCACCGGTGCATCTATGGTAGAAGTAAAAAAATAAAAAGCGGTGATCTTCAAGAATGCAAGAAATATGACCAAGGGACAACCTTCCAGCACTAGCTCCAAGAGCAAAATTAACCCAAAGGAGAAAAATCTGGAATTTATAAAAGACATTAGCTACCAAATATGTGACCACAGAAATTGCCAACACCAGCTATACGACCACAGAGTCCAGGGTATTTTAATCACAGCCTTTCCCAATTTAAAGCCAGAAGCACAAATGTAATATATCTAAACCAGGCCAATATATCACGTGGCAAATCCCAGCAAGGAAAGGAGCACTTTGCTTGCCTTCCCTCAGCTGGCAGTGGGAGGGCTGGGCAAGGTGCTGGCTGCCAGCACGTTCTGGGGGACTGGCAGCATGGGCTGACTTGCTGGGGCTGAGCTCTGGCCAGCTGGCACCAGCTGGGGCCACTTTCTGCTTCCCTCTCTCTGCTGAGCTCCTTCAGCTTTTTAGGAAATTATTCTACATTTCTTCCCTCTGCCCAGATCACTCTTTGGCAGCCAGGAAAATACATACAGTGGAAGGAATATAGAAGAACTGCTTTTATGACATGGCATTTTCAGACATTTACAGCAAAAGATTGAGAAATCTCCTTTCACAAAGCAATCAAGCATCAGATGTCAGTATCTATTGCTTCTTCGGTAATAGTTGGGGTAATAGGACAAACCTGTTTCTTTCTAAATTCCACGGAGCAGCATATTTTGGTCACCTATCTCGCTGTTCTTAAATGTACATGTAATTTTTAATAAAATCAAAAAGAACCTGTGTGGCGCCAGCCACCTTCAAGTACAGGCAGCCACGTGAGAAGTCTGGAGAAGACTGATCACCTCCTCCCCTGGCTTCCTCCCCTCACCACACACCAGGAGCCAGAGACAGGAGCTCATAGCATTCCAACACAAACATGGGAATTACCAACATCAAGCTTCATGGCAGGATAAAAAAAAAAAGAAAAAAAAAAGAGGAACAGGAAAGCCCTCTGGGGGTGAGCTAGTCTGGGTGCAAAATTCAGCTGTGTTTGGCTTTCAAAGGGTACCTGCCAGAGCTGCTGATCCATCTTATTAATCAGGGAACAACCCAAGCCAAGGAATTGCCATGAGGCTGTCAGGACAGTCCCAGCACTCCTGTTCCCCCAAGGCCTTTATGATACCAGCTTGGGCATAGCACTCCCAAGTATTTTTCTGATCTCCAGCATTAGCATGCATTAGTTGAAGCGAACAAAACGCACAATGAATACTGTCAGTATGGCCCAATTTTAACCCCAGGTTAAAACTAATTATTTATGGAATATCAGTTATTACGCTTTAGTACAGACAAAAAAAGATTTATTGCTTTTTTAGTAACGCAAGTCTCCCTATACAGCAGCTAATGATAAATTATTCCAGACAAGAAACTCTAAGAGGCAAAGCCAGCTCTACTGATCACAGTTCAATACCTGTTCATAATGCCAGCCTTGTCTTCACCACCTTGTGGCAATTTAATTTTCTCAAAGCATCTATCTGCCCAGACAGTTTAGCTGCATGTGTAAGAACATCTGCAAAAGTAACACTCACTGGCTCCCAATACCTTTCATGTTCTGCTATTTTCCACCTATGCAGTGAATTAGTTGCTGTTATATTCCTGTCTTGGCGGGGAAAACAGATTCCTTTTTAAGATGTGTTAGTTCAATTAAGTTAACATAAATTACTTGAAAAATACTATTAGGATGCTGACACATGAAAACCTCCCTTTACTGGCTGTTGCCATTAAAATGAATGAACAAGCAACTTTTTTTTTTTTTAATCCAGTCCCATTGAAAACTGAAAATACAGAACAACTTTTCATGGTGGGTTTGTTTGTTTTTTTTTTTTTTTATTGAATGGAGGGATGAGATGGATACTTATTCTTAAGCCTTATATTGGTAGTGAATGAATAGCTCAGCTTTTTTCTCTCCAGCAGCCTCTTGTCAGCAACCTGCTCTGAAAGGAGCATCACAGGAGTCTATCAGAAGCTGCCTGACAGTAGCATTCATTGAAGCACTTGAAATTTGGGTGAGGTTTTAGCTCATTCAGGCAGAGGAAGCTGGCTGTGAAATGGCAACATAGGAATGTGAGGGGAACTGCACTCCATGCAAGAAAAATGAGAGGCAAAAAGACATAGACTTCCCAGAGTTCAGTAAGGCAATACCACAGAAGTGTGTGCTGTCAGTGTAAGCCTGCAGACACAAGCACAGAAAAACTGACTCTGGTGCCAGATCAGGCATCACAACTGGGATCAAACCTTTCTGGTACACACTATTAAATGTCCCAGAGCTACCCTTGAACTGGTTTTTGAAAGAGGGATGGTCTTCAGCCACTACAGACATAATTAAAAATCAAAAATTGTCCACTGAAGTCAAAGGAGGTAAAAAGAACTACAAATTTCAAAGTGAGAATTAAAACAAAACAAAAAAAAATACACTGTAGTCACCATCATCAACTGCTGCAAAAATGCTCAGAATTTGGGGAAAAAAGATGCAATAACTATGAAGAGTTCTACCCCTTGACTACAAAGTTACTGAGGGCCAGTTTATCACACATGGAATTTACATGCCAAAATCCATTATCTCAAAATAATTATTCAGAGAAGAGAATATCTCAGAGAAGAATTAATGAACAATAAGCTAGAAGGCCATTTTTCCTTTCTATTTTGGCAACAAGTGTAGGAGCTAATACAATAGTGTATAAAAAGATGCTTTTACCTCTCTAAGAATACTCACAATCAGTAGATGAATGGGTAAAGACTCAGCAATCCTGTAAGAGAAGGATTATGTGTATCAGCCAAGAAAAAATTTAAAAGATCCAATGTGTAGCTATTTCAAATACTGAAGGAGCAACTACTGCACTAAATTTGCTGTTATGAGCAGCAAGAAGTTTTTAGAAAAGCATTTCAGGAAAAATCTAGTTACTTTTGCAAGCACTGAGGAAACCCTTGAAATGAAAACTGCAGATCTTCTCTGTTCATATCAGGGTGATCCCAATCTTAAGAAAAAAACATATTATTCTGAGAATCCCTAGTGAGCAGAGGTTTCAACAAAATGGGTAATATATCAGCAGGTCACTGCCACAGAAAAACAGGCATTTTGTTTCCCAAACAAAAATGTGAAGGGTTTTTATCTTTTCTCATAGACGAAAAATCACCAAGATAAGGCTGATGCAGAACTATTCTACAAAATTAACATATCTGTATGCACTGCAAAAATCAAAACTCATCTCCAGTGGCTTTTGCTCTTTCCACTCTGCCACTTGAGATCCACACAGCATCACCAGGAAATACAAGAGGCAGAGGGAAATAATTGCTACACACAAAA
The DNA here is from genome assembly GCF_963662255.1 of Cinclus cinclus. Classification (NCBI taxonomy): domain Eukaryota; kingdom Metazoa; phylum Chordata; class Aves; order Passeriformes; family Cinclidae; genus Cinclus; species Cinclus cinclus. Next base: position 68,226,694 of record NC_085050.1, on the reverse strand, counting down.
CACAGCAAAGGGATACAGGCTGGTGAGAGCAAACCTGAGGACATGATGAGTACACCTGCCCTTGATGGTCAAGGAAAAGACAGAAATGTTCCTTGAAGCAGCAAACTGCATGGGGATTTCTTTTTTCTCCTAATCCAGACCCAAATCTAGCAAGAGTATCAGATTTACAATTGGAGGAAAGACTGTTCTGGTAGACTGTACTGGCACTAGTCACATAGCAAAATTTTCTACAATGCAAATCAAGGTATCACAGCTTGTCTTTAAATTCTGCTCTCTGCTAAATGCTTGCAGCCAGAGCTGAGCATGCTTTTGCTCACATACTGAGAAAAAAAAGATATATATATATATATATATATATATATATGTGTGTGTGTGTGTGTAGCTCAGCTACTAGAACAGAGGAGTTGGAGGAAGTGAAATTCCCTGCTACCTCTGAAACATAGCAGTTGTTCTAACTAACAAAGGTTAATAAAAACAAAATGCTTTTAAATATAAAAGCTTTAGGTTTATTGTCTTCATGCTGTGTGGCAGCTAATTTTATCACACAGTCATGTAAGTATAAAATAACAATTTGCAGTTGCACCTTCTCAGGTGATGAGGCAAAGGACTGTGGCAAAGAACACAGGAAGCTTTTGGTGAAAGCAGAAGCTCTACCTGACTGGCACAGGATGAGCAAAACCTCTATGATGGAGTCATCCAAAACTCACAGCATGAAAACAATGTTTTATAGACTTTCTTCTCAACAGCACTCCTGCAAAATAAAATACCATCCACCTTGAGTACTGCGTACTAATTGATCCCAGAATCCCATCTGATGAGAGTGCCAAAACCACTTGAATTTTTCCTATCCAAAACTTATTTGCAGAACAAGCAGTGCTGGAGTTCAGTTGTCCAGATTTTTTTTTTTTTTTAAATACTGTATTATTTCTTTCACTTTTTGAATAGCTGGCTGAGACAATGGAAATCCTGTCATGTTTATCTGTTCCTGGATCCCTGTTATTAGTCCTTGTAAATGAACACCAGCATTATCACATTCTAAACACCGAAGCAAGCTGTCAAGTGTCCCAGGGAAACAGCACGTGTGCTACAGTCTCCTGGGAAAAAAACGATGAAAATAGAAAAGACAGGGTTCTCTGGGTTTTTATTATTTATTTGTTTCCAGGTATTCACTTCTAACAAAGAATCCTATGGAAAAGCCATTTTCGGATATCAATTAGGAAATAAAAAGGTAACACTGCTGAGTGGACATTTGGTTTCTCTATAGCTGGAGAGGGGAAAACATCCACCCGTGCACAATCAAAAACTAAAGAGCATATGTGTTTTGGTATTTTCATATTTGGAAGGGGAGTTCAAGGAGAAGGGGGCTTAGAAAGAGTACGCCTAAAGAATGAAAGCAAGGAAGAGCAGCGGGTTTGGAACAGGAAAAACTCTCTTTTCTCAGAAAAGAGAGACAACTCCCCATGAGTGCATATTGCACATATTCAGGCTGAGTTTGTTCTGGAAGGTGTTAAGTGTTCTGGCTTGCTTCCAACAAAGCACTTAATCACGTACTTAACTTTAACTACACCCACAGTCCTGTAGGACATCAATTAGGCTGATTTTTAAAAGACTACTTGAAAATATTTGAAGTCACACACTTGTAAGTCCTGTTGAATTGGAGCAAATCGAAGCTTTTAAAGCCTCCTGTTCTTTGACAGGTAAAGGCAAAAGCTATTAGAGCCAGAATTGGGGGAAATTTAATTTGAAAATGGTCTGCCTTCAAATGCAAGTTTCATGAAAGTTGTGTATTTCTCATTAAGATTAAAAATTCCAAAAATGTTCATCCTTCCTCTTCTGTTACTAAGTCCAACAGGAAAAAATAACAACGTGTGCTCTCTCTGTCTCTCCTCCCCCTCTCCTCGTTCTCCAATTCTCCATTTTCCTTTTCTTTTATAAATTCAATATATTTGGGGTTTATTCCTTAATTTGGAGAAATTACAAAGTACTTTTCCCAGAAGGAAAAAGAGAAAACGAGCAAGTCATTAAAATGTCTACACTTTTTATTTAAAGGTCTGAAGTGTAACCTGATGAAAAGAAATATTTTTGTTTCAGGTGTGAGCATGTGTAGGATTGCAATTTTCTGATTTTTGAATTAGAAAGTTTTAATGCCTTTGTAATCAAAATTGGCACTAGTTTACAATAAAATAGCACTCCGAAAGACTAGATGTCCAGAATAAACATCAGTAGCACAAGAACTGCAAATGTAAGTGCGACGAGGGAGCCAAGTTTATCTGACTCTCAGCCCAGGGAATCCTGCTTCCCGCTAACCAGTGCCACTTTCTCCTACAACTGTGCTTTATATTGCTGCAAGACAGCTGGCACAGGAACTAATCCCTAAAAGTCAATATGCTGGTTGGCCAACTTCTGCTGCTGCACATAGGTGAACAGGGGGGCTGCATAGCTGGGATCCCACCTCACTGTTGGTGCACACACCCAATCCAACCAAATCTCCAGGGGCAACCGAGTCCTCAGAGCCTTCTAAACCTGTTCTCTATGCCAGAACTAAAAAAAAAAAAAAAAAAAAAAAAGTAGAGCTGTAGTTGGAGCTCAGTCATTTCAGGGATTTACATAGGCGAAGTGGAACAGCAAAGAAAAATTTCTTCCACTTTGTTCTACTTCTCAGTTTCCACTTCCAGGTATTTCTCCTCTTCAGGAGTTGCAGGTATGATTAACATAAGCTAAAACTATTTGAGCACAGTGTTAAACACTGTAGCTCTCCAAGTATTTAAATCTTCTTCACCCAGACTTAGCTTCCTGGCATACACAAACAAATGTTGCGTAAACTTCCCTATAAAACCAGAAAAACTTACAGTTTTTCTAAGATGTATCTCTGAGCCTCTTATTACCAGAAGAAATTCTGAGTCAGATGCAAAGAAACAAGTTTCAGGGCCCCAGGTAAGGCAAAAGCATTTTACACCTACTATCAGCATATTTGCTGCAAATGTCTTCCAGTTGACACATTCTGTCAGGAAAGGTTTTGTGTAGACAGACTGAACTACCTAATGGAACAAAAAATGTTTGAGAATCTCAAATACTTACTTATATTAGTTATATTTCCTTTCCATTATTTTGAAACCTACAGTTAATCATAGCCACAGTGTTTCCTCATATAACTACCACATTTAAAGATGATAACTTCAACTTACTACAAACCCGGGCTTCATTTTTTTTCTTTATCTTCCTAGTATTAATCCTTGATGTAAAATTTTACCTCCTCTTACTAAAAAAGCAATTAAAAATCCAATCATCTTAATGGCCGGTGAAACCTTAAAAAAATAATGTGATTGAGGCAAACTTTACTAATTCCAGTGGTAAAAGACAACAATTGTATCTCATTTATGACTATATAAACCCCAGCTATTCCATTATACAACAGCTAAATATTGGTGCAAAGACCTAGATCCTCACTCTGCCTTTTTTGGCACTCATTTCTAAATGTGATCCCTTCTCTCACCGCTTGGTTGTTCATCCATGTTAAGAGATACAAAGCTAGAAAAGAAAAGCAAAGCTAGGATGTCTTCTGGAATATTGCCCTTCTTTCAAATTGGGTTACATAATTTACATGCTTAATCTCTTCCAGGCTGGAAGAAAAAGTTTATAGCTTGCTCTCAAGCTATTAACAAGCTACAGAACAGCAACCTTGTTTGCTCACCAAAAGCAAAATCCTCAACCTGGGGGACACTGTGAGCACCAGCTCAGGGGGCTGGGAGGAACAAGCCCCCTGATTCCACAGCCTGTGGGAATGACAAGGCAGCCCCAGTCCCTGCTGCTTGCCACTGTGCTATGGGGCAGCCCGAAAAACACACCTTGACAGGAGGCTGCTGCACAAGCCTTCCTTCTGCCTCACCTAAACCTCCTCTGGCTCCCCAGCTGTCTTCAATGATTTAATATAGGTAAACCCTGCAGAGAGAGATATTGGTGCAGGCAGAGCATTATTGGACCTGTGCATGGAGGCGTAACACACAGGCTGTAGTCCAAGTCTTTCAAGCCTGAGTACACTTCTACCAACACACACATGAAAAAAAAATGTTTAAATGGATGTATGCAGCAGCAAAACAGAAGCAACCACTGAACTTCCCCCTCTACCTTCCTGTCCTATCTATAATACAGACAGGTGCTGAACACTTCACTGTCTTCTTTCAAGGACCTTATACGTCTGCACAAGAAAAGTGAAGTTCATGCCTTTCCACAGAGCTCCTGCTTTATCTTTCTGGAATGATGCAGTTAGGATGAGCCTACCACTTCTGTGACTCCTTGTATTCACTGTCAGGTACTTTTATCAGCGGACTCCTTGACTTGGTTAAGTGATCCCTGCTTATTTGAGATGCAAAAGCTGCTGCTCTACCACCAATTACAATGGCTGCCAAGGTCATTTCTGATGCTACTAGCTCTTCATCAGAACCTACAAATGACCCTATTTCATTTCTTCCAGTATGACAGAAGGATGGCTTTGCTAATGGTGTGTGGAGCAGTCAGACCCCAGCACCAAACAGACCCATTCACTTCCCCGGGCACAGGGATTTCAGGCACAGCACTACCAAAAAGATCATTACCTAGGCTCAGGAGGAAAACACCAGCTCCAACAACGCACTAATAAAACATGACCTATACTCCAGCGGTTTTCCAAGGGCTCTTAAATCCAAGCCCCTCCCCACAGCACTCAGAGAAAGGCTAGTGCACAGGACAAATAAACATCAGCCAGCCCAGGAATCAGCGCTGGATGGCTGGCATATTTTCTGCGGTGCTTGCAAAGCAGCAGGCATCTCCCTTTGTTGCTGATGCAGATTGTTTCCAAGCTCTCAGCATGTCTTTTTCAGCCACTTGCTCCTGAAACTTGAAAGGAAAACAGTGCACACTTAATTTGAAAAATGCCTTGCAGATTCCGTAGCAGAAGGGGTTGAGTAGGTTGGAGGGGGTAAAAGAAACTGTTTCACAGTGTTATTGAGGCCATGTGTGACAGGCTAAACAAAACCTCCAGGCAATTCTGTCACAAGTTATTTTCACTTCTTACAATTTGCACGACCAAGTGGGTGGCCATATGTCTATCCCTTCTTCTTTTTCAACAAATGAAATGAGGAGTATTTTAATATTTTTTTAATAGTTTAGTTCGTAGCAGTTCTGCCTTTATTGTTTTCAGATTGAAAATGTGCAACTGAACAAGTTTCCTTGTTAAATGCAAAAGCAGATGATGATCATGCTGATGAGGCTCCTTGCGCTATGGAATTCTTTCTACATATCAGGCTATATTTATCTTCCATTCCTCTAAGGAAAAGGTCATGCAGTGTCTGACACACATCATGGAACCACAGTGTAAATGCAGGGCCAAAACTGTAGCCTGTGTCCAAGGTATTCAAGAAAAAATAATCAGAATGTGAAAAAAGTGTACAGTAAAATAATAAGCCAGGCTCATTCCGCTATCCTTTTCACACTCAAGCAAAGGTCAAGATTAAGATAAACAGGGTTTTTTTCTCCCCGTACTTGATGCCTTGTAAAGGACAAGATTAAGGCTGCCTTTACAGTCTACGCAGACTAAAGAGAAAGGTGACCCAGCAGAAGTCTTGGTCTTCATGGCATGTACATTGATGGGACAGTACTCCAAAAAGATGATTTGGGAGAAAGAGCCTCAAGGAAATCTAAAAGAACTTCACATCTCCAGTCTGTCTCAGAGCTCAATCTGTCAAAATGGATTTTTCCTTCTGCCTGCTGATTAACATTACTAAGTTTTTTTCTTTTCCAAGTACACCAAAGATGGACAAGCATGGATTTAACTCAACAATCAACTCTCCCTGAGAAACAAGAGTGGACTTTTATGATCATCTTCTCTGAGTTAAGCTACTCAGCACTTCTGATTGAGCAGTGGACACCACCTTCTCCACATTCCAGAACAGTTAGCCTACCTAGAAAAGCAGTTGTTTGGGAACAAAGCAATAAATTCACGCACATTTTTAATACCTGCTATAATGAATTTCCAACAACAGAAAGCGAAAAGACATTTCATTCAAACTGTTCAGCATATCTACAAGATATTAGTCTGAAGTTCTGGTAAAACAATCATTTATCCTATTCCCCTTTTAACTAAAAGCTACTCAGTCTGCACTTAGGGACAAGGATTGAGAGTACTGTTCTTCAGAAAGGGGTAATTCCCAGCATACTGGAAAGGTTTTGGATTTAGTGTTACTCACAGGGACTCTTCCTCCTGGAAATCGATATTCCAGCATGGCAATTGTCTTTACTGAATGAGCAATAAATATACATATACACACATAGATATGTAAAGAAACAAAGAAGGAAGTTGGCCTATTTGCTTCTCTTCTCCACCCTGTTTCTACATTTTCCACCCATTCATGCAAACTCCAGCTTCTTTTTGAGCTTCTCGGTCCCCATATCTTTTTAAGTTCCTCACCAAGGTAATGGCACTCTTATTTTCCCTCCAGAATCTAACTCCCGCTCCAAGCACACATCCTACACAGCATTCCTTTGGTGCGTGCTATTCTTGTTCCTTACCTTAATGCAATGTCTTCCACTCCCTATGGAATGGTGCCCTCCATTTAATCTTCATTTCCTAAATGCTAACCCATCCCATCATCATTGCTACCTGTAACAGAATTTCCCAAGCCATTCCAAATCCTTTATAGTTCTTAAAGTACTGTGACCAACCTCTGACAGTGATCCCCCCCTTCCCATTGCAGACCTTGTTGTCTCCCAATACCAGGACAGTTCCCACTGACCCAGGTCTGCATTTAGCAAAGCCAACAGTACTTCTACCACTGCTTTCAGCAAGACCCAAATTGAGTCTTTACATTTTAACATAACCAGATGATGTGTACTTAGCATGAAATGTAGTTATTGTCCAAGATTTGTATGCTCTAAGCAATTTCTTAATAAATTTTAAATCCATTGGGTTTAAGAGTTTGGAAATCATCTGCTAGAGTGTGTAGCAAGTTCACTACATCCTTATTTTCATTATCTATGCAGAGCTAAGGAATTCTAATTATGAAAGGGCTCTATTCTATAAGATCATTAAAAGTTAATATCCACCACAACACTGTCTCTCTATTTCACCAGTTCATTGCAATAGCCTAGCAAAGAAAAAAGCACCAGGCTATTGAAGAGAGACTTCTTCTTATGCTTTTTTGCATAAGAAGACTCAGTCTTGTTCCCTCCAAAGCACTCACACAGACGAAAGTCACCATTTTCCTGACTTTTCTTTCTTTTCCAAACCAATGCAGCATGAGAAAAAGTAACAATTTCCCCAGGCAGATGGACCACAGACAGGTAATATGATGTTAAGGCTTATTCCTCAGAGGCAGTCAGCAAGCAGGAGAGAATGATCTTAAGGATCTAGGTAACACCATCACCTTCTCAAGAGAGGAATGCCTTAAGCAAACACATGGCTCATCACTTCTGTCCTGCTTTGGTTTAATGAACCAGCTATTCCTGGCAACGAGCAGCAAGAGGATTTAATTTGACTGTTACTATCCTTTTACATTTTATTCAATCATTACATCAGAATAGGCATTTTACTTTCGTTCCATGTTACTCCAGAGAACCTTGGCAAAAAACAAAATGAAGCCAATTAAGAAATAACTAGCTTAAATTTAGATACACCAACAAATCATGCTGCATTTCAACAAGTGAGAGAGACATGGGACTTTCCTTCCCTCTGAGCAGCTGCAAGCATAAAAAAAGCAATGATGCAACATTCATTAATAAAACTTGTTTCTTAGAAATCTTTTCTCGTGAACATATTCAACATCTGCAAGAGATCCCCAAAACATACTCTTTGTGCTGCACTTCCCTTTTTCTATTCACATGTACATACTGAAACTATGTTATCGAGTAGGTATGAACACACCATGCTCCCGAATTTTCTTCTAACACATACCTGTGCGTGTTATAAATAATCAAACACAAGGTAAAAGTATGGCACAGATACGGCAGCAAAGGAAATCCATCACATATCTCCTCTGGAGAACTAGTCCTAAAAGTAACTTAGTAAACAACAAATAATTGGCCAGGACTTCAGTCCGTGATGTGAAGGAACTTCATTGCCCCTTTTGCAGCATCTGAAGCAAAAAGTAGCAGAGGGTTCTCTTTAAGGACCCAACACCTTGAGCAGTATCCAAAATAGCACAGAAATTTAAAGTGAGCAATTCACAATGGGCAGCAATTCATCTGGCCAGCTCACACCTCAGATAACTATCTGCTAAATCCAGACCAACATAACACTCCAAGGGGCAGTGAGACGGCCAAAAGATTCTCAGCTAAAGAAAATCAGGGAAGAACACAATGTTCCTTAGCCTGGCTAACCTAGAAAACATCTCCCAGACATTAGCATGAAATTAAACAGAGAGGGGCTGAATTACTTCCAGTGTACAGATGCTGCCCGAGTGAAATGTGACAGGTGACCTACAACATAAAAAATGCACTTAACTGTAAAAACTAGAAAGTGAAGCTAAATATGAGAAAAATTAAAAGCTGTTCTTGGATATGCAGTAAAAGGCACACTGACATGATAAATGGGAGAAGGAACACAAAAGCACCCAGCTGTTGAAAAGCTGTGCTGTTAAGGTACAAAGAAATCAACATGTTTTTTAAAGAAAAAGGTCCCTTCACAACATGAATGAGCTCAGTAACACTCAAAACAATATTATTTATTAGAAAAATCATCTACTCCAGTGCCTGAAGCAAAAACTTTGCAGTTTATTCCTTCATTCCTCCAAATCCAGGGATTAGTGAGAACGTCTTTAAAAATTCCTTCCTTGCCTTATGGTCCTTCATCTTCACCAGGGCCAAAGCTTGCTGCTCACAGTCAGGACAAGAATCCCTGCAGTGTTACCATCCACTCTGACAGAGAAAAAGACTCACAATGGTGAACAAAAAGTTGGGGCAGTTGCCTGATGTCTGAGCAGGACGTTCTCAACTCAGTGGCACAAACTCCGCTTTTGTTCAACAGGAATTGAGAGGGGAAAATGGCACAAATTAATAATAGGGGTGATGAGGAGAAATGCTGGGCTGTGCACACATCCAACCCAAGCAACATCAAATCTAGGTGTGGTTTAAAATTCACGTTTACTCTTTATTAAAGCCATGCACTGTATTTATGGCTCTCAATGAATTCTGTATCCAAAAGGGACACATTAGATGATTAAAGATTAGTTGGATTTCTTTCCTTCTCCTGTAGCAGTGCCAGTAGGAGAGGTAACAAAGGCAGTTCCCTGGCCTTTCAGGCATTGCACAGAAGTGGGATGCACAGATGCGTACTCATGCAGTCAAACTGCAGTTATTTAATTCAGGGCCTAAGACATGAAGCTAGGCTGCTTTTAATAAATCGTGGACAGGGATGAGCTCCTAATGTCAGTATTCCACTCCTCCCCCGTTCTGCTGAGACAGACTGGACAACGTGGATCTGCCTGATACAGATTCAGGACTCGGGTACAACAGCTACCCCCAGAAGCCATTGTTCCAACCACCTTTCCTTTTCTGCTGCACACCAGGAGGAACAAAAAAGTAAAACATTTAATTTATTATTATTATTATTATAGATGAAAACCCCTCTGAGCACATAGGAAGAGAAGTCGGATTTTGTAACCTTGCTCTCCAGCTAGAATTAAAGCAAGGTCTGGTGTGAATCAACAAGAGGAACAGAGAAAATGCTGAAAAGAAACTGAGGAATGTGAAGCCAGATTTTCAGGCATTCCATGCAATCATACCACTCAGGGACATTCTAGAGCTCAGCAAATCACACGCTGGAATGCAATGGAGTAGGGAAATGGGGAACTGCTCAACAAAATAGGTGCTACAGCCTCTTATGCTCCGACTCTAAGCCCAAAGTACGTTCCAGCTCCAACTGAGTGGTTCTGTAACCCAGAAGAGCACTGGCCTTTTGGACTCTAGGCAAGTTCACACTTCTCAGGCATCAATACTTACACAGTTCCTCTCATTATTTTCTATTTTCACTATTAGCCATAAAGTTTAGTGTAGCAGCCATCCAAGAACCCAGGATCACTATTATATTAATAATACAGAATATATCTGTCAGAGTGCCTTAATAAGGTACCAACAGAAAGCCAAAATGATGAACTCCCTCACAGGAAAAGTAACAGATAAAAAAAAGTGTGAAAATATTTTTAAAGATGACTGAAATTAAGTAAATTCTTAAAATTAAGCAAGTGTCTGAAATTAAATTTAAGTAAATTTAACTGTTGCAAAGTATTCAGAATACATATACAATAGAATATAATAGAGTCCAAAATTTAAAAACTTAGTCATGGAAATATTGGGTAAGAGATATGTTTATTTGGAAAAGTCTGTTCAGCACAGACCTTTGCTACAATTATCTTGAATTTAATTCTTCTGCCTTGATACAACCTCCTCAGAAAATAAAAAAATAAAATAAAAATTATACAGGAAAAAATAGTGTTGGATGCAATCTGTTCTACTCAGACCGGACACAAAAGTCTGATTCATTCTCTTAATTTATTGTTTCAAGGAAAATGAATTAATTATTCTTCCACTCAGAGGTCTATGGCATTAATCCTTGAGTTGAATCAGAGAAAATGCAATCTCTCATGAGTTCCAACTCCATTTAGGTTTCTTTTAATATTCTGTTTCAGGGACAAGTTAATGAGAAAAGTGACATACAAGTCCTTCCCTGTTTTTCATTTGGCACAAAATAGCGTATTTCAGCAAGAGAAAACTCCACTTCTCCCTGCATGAATTTAATACTCTTTCTTCACGGCACTGAAATCAAAGTCAGTGATTCTAACCATTGTTAATTATATTTGAAGAGAGTCCAAGAAACTTGTGAAGTCATCGAATAAAATTCAGTGATTGCCTCCACTTCAAACCACGGAATCCCTTTGGAAGAAGCGGTAAAGAAGCTCAAATCCTGAGGTTTATTTATTTAAACAGGAGGATGAATCATCTTTTAACTTGTATTAAAATTATCTCTAAGGCTTTAGAGATACAACTAATAACTATACAACACATAAGAAAGACTCAGGTTTGATGCATATAAATGCAAAAGAAAGACAATCCAGACAGGGGGACTTGTCGCTGAAGCTACTTCTCACATGCTTTAGAATCCAGATAGGAACTCCTACCTTTTTGTGTCAGCAGACGACTTTTGCTGACTGCAAGCAAAAGGAATTGCCCTCAGTGGCACAGCCAGTGAAAACGAGTACCTGTACAGTGCAGCTCTGTCAAGGGTCCCTCCCCAGATCAGAGACCATCCACATCTCACCCGCACAAACAGAGATGCTTTGGCAATTCTTATACAGCTGAGCTGTAAGTCCCTTCCACATCTAGCAAGATGCAATTTCTCTAATCCTCACTCCATGAGCAAAGTCCACACACACACACACCCCCATCTTCTTGTGTTTAAGAACCATGAAGATGAGAAAACCAATTTTATTGGTTTTTAAAGAATTCCTTTTCTCCATTGCCTCATGTCAATACAAAGGAGGTTGTTTTGTTTTTTTTCAATAAGCACTCAGTATTCCATAACATTAAAAGCTTTTGCACAGGATGAACTAGATTTAGAAATGTATACTTCTGAGAGCTTAAAAACCTTTCAGTGGTGAGTATTGCTATATAAGAAGCAGCAATTTACAAAAAGAACACTTAAAACTGAGGCTAAGCATCTATGTGCAAAACCACTTTGCCTCCTGCAACCTTTCTGAAAAGCAGAGTGATCTACACATGGGGAAAACACTTGCATTGTTTTTAAAAACATAGTTTGAAAGTATCCCATTCACATCTGTCGGTGACTGCAGAACTGATACACACAAAGTGCTCTTACACGGATCTTGTGCAGAAGTTGTACTCTGCAGAACATCTGGGGAAGACATATAGGGATGATATGAACATATATTTCATTTACTTTATTTTTTCCAGATGACCCAGTAGCAGAACCTCAGCATGTACCAGTCTGAGAATTTTGGAACAGTTTAGATGGTAACAGATCAGTGAATATTGCTGACAGTAAATGTTGATGGGGTGCACTGCCTTTGGTGCTATGTCTGAAAGAGGGAGGGCTTCACACTATAATAAAAGAAGAATGGGAAACTTAAATAATTAAAGGTACAGAAGAAGCTGACTTGGCTGTATGTTTTGTGACAGCCCATTTCTGAACTGTTTGAACAGGCAGATCTAAGGCTATTTTACTGCCATTCTTGAGAGCTTATTATGGCATTCAAGCAGCTGCTATCTCTTAGCTCAGCTCTATTAACCCTAGTTCAGTGACAATTAGTTTAATGTCATGATGATGTCACTGAAGCAGGCTTGGGAGTTCCTCTGGCTTTCCCATGCAGTTACCTTAGTTTGTTGTTGTGTCTCCAAGCTTCACTTTGCACGTTTCTCAATCCTAATCTGTATCCATTTTACCCACATGGAACTGTTTACTCAGAGTTAGGAGCCTCAGTCCAGCCTCACAGTGTGTTACACAATTGTACATCAAGGCTGGTAAGTACTCTACAAAGTTATTCCTAATTTACACAAATGAAAGTGAGATAAGATTGTGTCAGAGGACAGTAAACTCTTATATTGAAGAGTAACTTGAAAAACTCAATAAAACCATCAAATTCAGAAGCTGCCTCATTTAAACTGTTATGGACACAACAAATGGGAAAAACAGCCACCTTTACTGTATCTAGATTAATCCCAGAATGCTTTCAAATAAACTGGTAAGAAGTATTCCAGTAGCCCAATATCTGTTCTATTCTTGCTCCTCCTTGCAGAGAAATCAAAATAATCCCAATCTAAGAATAAACATTTTTGTTACAACTGCTAACATTATGCTATTCCAGTTGGCAAGTTCCAAAAAGGAGGATTAAGTACATAAATTAAAATTTAGCTCTGCACATTCAAACTTGAATGCTTGAGGGAAGACATATAATAGCTAATAGAGGTGTTAATACCCGAGTTAAACTGAAGAATTTGGGTCCAAATTGTTCACACAAAGATAGTGAAAAATTTGTACGTAATACTTGTGTCAGTGATAACAAATAAAAAAGGATTTCAGAAATACAGTGGAGCTACAGCAAGGAATATCTGGAGAAGCTCAGAACATCCTGAAGTCAAGATTACTCATTCTCCCAGAATTGCCCTCATTGTCAATGACCTCCTGCTGATTTAGTAATCAGGATTCCCACAAACACACTCCCTGCATGTCAGCAGCCCATGGATATATCTGGGTCTTGCAGAAAGACTAGAGAACCTATTCATTTCTTTCCCACCTGAACATATTTTCTTAGAAGGATCAACAAAAAATATACATTAAATATCGCCTGAAATTTGCAAGCAACTCATTCATACAAAGAAAAAAACATTGCTTTAAACTACAGCTATAAAAGCACAAATTCTTCTTTTGCTCTTGCATCAGCTTTGTTTCAATTTGGTACAGGTCTTAGCTCAGATCAAGGACATGGTGAACAAATACATAATGTACTAGCTTTATAAATCCTTTACCTCCAGCTCCTCATTACCACCCTCAGCAGCCTCTTCCCTGGGATGAGAACGGACCCTCTGAGCTACAGTGAGAAGTGAGACAGAGCACCTTAAACTGACAGGTGATTAAGCTGATAAATTAACACATTTTACCCTGCACTGAACAAAAGAGGGATGTTTATACATAAAATCCCAACATCTCAAGCAAGAAGGCTGCAAGTCACAGATGAGGAGCAATTAACAAACAGCTGGATAGCATTTTAGATTATCTTCATCCCACATCTTTATGGTATTCACAGAAAAGTTTACGTTTGATTAACTAATTAAACATTAAGCTTCAATATATGTTACCTCAGTGGGTTTAGGATTTGGGGTGGAGTATTGTTCCTTACATAACCTATATTAATTATAATGGCTGAATGTGACAGTGGTCCGGTCTTGTGTGGAAGAACAATAAAAACACGGGTTTGTATTTTAAAAAAAAACATATTTGACCAGGTTTATTTACAAGGCTGGTCTCCTGAAAGTCTTCCTTTTATGGTACTTTCTAATATCTGACACAAATTTTGAAATCCTGTAATAAAGAAGTATCCATCCGAAACTTAATGACAAGGTACCTTCCACAGAAAGAACAAATATTCTCTACAGAGAAATTACTCACTTCAAAGGCAAAAAATTGATCCCAAATGTTTTGTGCAACTAGGAAGAAAGGGGCTTTCAGGAGTCCCCCTACAGCACACCATGTAAAAGTAATGGTGGGAGCCACTGCCTCTAAGACATCCCGAGAGCAGAAATCAATCATCTGCACAGCACACGCTTAGATGTTCTCTGAGTTTATTACTCTGACTTTGGCTGGAAGTTTGATAAAGGCTCTGGAAACTGCAGACCCAAATCTATTTTTTATTAAAAGTTTTGGCAGCAGGATGGGTGCGTGCTTTACAATAAGCGAAGGGTGGAGGGAACGGAGTGCTGAAAAACCTCCAGTCACAGCACAGGGTTCCAGCACATCTGCCAGAGCAGCAAGAGCTGCCATTTCTGAGAGGCTTGTGGTTAACCTCATGGCACGGAATGAATTATCCCTCTGCCCTTGCCTTCATTAAACCACCCATCCTCTGAAATGTGTCGAGGAAGCCGACACATGGTCAGCCACTCATCAGCAGGACCCTGGTCCGTCCCTGAGACGCTTTCTTTTCGGCCAGGACAGAACAGAGCTGCTCATCCCGCCTGACTCAGAGCTGTTTACGTTGTGTGCTGCCCAGAGGTTCTGAACAGCCACCCTGATTTAATTCAAACAGCCTGAAGGTGCACACGTTAACGTTGGACGTCGTGCCAACGTTTCTCAGAGCCTCGTGACTGCCTTCACAAATATAAATCAGATACAAGGACTAAAGATGTGCTGTCGAAATGGCCAGCAAAAGGGAAGGGCAGCTTACAATGAAACTTGCAAAACAAAAAAAAAAAGCCTTAATATACTATCTGGGCACCTCTCAAGAAGTTTCTGCAAGAAAGTATTAGGACAGATGTGACTGGAAGGCTGAAATATTTAGATATAGAAGCTTTTATGCCTCCTGTGTGGTTTATCCCTCTTGTGACAATCACTCATTACATGAGTGATCATTAAGTGATTGCTACCGTATGTCACTTTAAATGGTAGAAAAGCAGAGAAAGAGAGAGAGGAAAATAAACATGATTGGAATTTTGTCAAGCTAGAGTTCATAAACAGTAAGTGATGTTGGGCCACCATTTAAATTAAGATTTTCCCAGACAGGATTATTTTAAAGTGTTCATATAGTGAGGTCTGACTTGCTGGAGCACTTTGTTGTTTGCAAACAGGACCTGGGCTGAGGAGCTATAAAACACTATTTTCTGGGAGAAATTAGTGTATGGGCACCTATACTATCTAACTTCAGTCAGACACTTCAGGCACCAGAATCATCACATCCCCTTTCTCCAGAAGAGATCACAACATCATATTTTCTCACAGAGAGAACAGAACAGGAAAAAAAAACTGCCATGGCAATGAGGGAGCTGGAAAACCTCACAAGGAAACTGCTGAAGCTGTTCTCAGAGCAACACTTGCATGGTATTAAATAAATAAGGCATGTAAGCTACAAGAAATAAAAATAAAGCACAAGCTTACTTAGCAGCACATTCAGTGAGCACAGACTCTCCTTGCAGTCTATTTGGAAACTGAGATAACACTTTAAAATCAAATCAGATAACTTTATGACCAAAAGGCTGGCTGGACAGTCCAGGCAATCACCAGATCCAGAAACTATCTCCATTATGATTTAACAATTTTGTGAACTCTCAGCCCTCTCTCTTTTCTCATACAGCACAATTTTACTCTTGATACTGAAAAAGTAGTGCTGTGTTGCTGCTGGTTTAAGGAAAAGGATTCAGATTTTCTTAATGTTGGAAGAACCTTCTCTGAGGGATGCAAAAACAATAGAAAATTGGGAGTGGAGAAGGAATTTTAGAAGAAAAAATAATTATCTATGGTAGAAGTTCAACAAGGAACAACAACTTCAGCAAAGAGAAGAATATTTAGAAAAATGCATTAAAGGCATTTGGTCGATATCTTTGTACAAGAGGTTGTTTCCCTCATATTGCTGGCAGGAGAGAACTGAACACATCTGCAGAACTTGAAGTTTTATGGTTTGAGGGGGTGAGATGGAATACAAAAGGTGCAATTGCTTAAAAAAATTATGTGCCTGCTTCACTTTTTTTTTTTCAATAGAGCAGTAGAAATTTCAGCCAACTATAAACTCCTAATTGTCTTAACAGCTTATTGATCTCGCCAAAAAATAATTGCTGAGTTTGGAGTGGTGAGTGGTGGGTTTTTTAAGCAGTATTCACATGGTTTCCCTTGTTCTTTCTGGACCCTTATCAAAACACCCAAAGGCTAAGAGAAAAGCCCTTTAATGGTGCATGCAAGGAACGTGTGTCACTAGAAGGAGCAGTGCTAGGAGCTGACAAAATTTAAATATGAAAAAGGAAGTACCAAGAAACTTTAAATTCTGTCTGTGCAACACTCAGGTCATTTGTCAGAAGGAAGAGATGCACTTCTAGAGTTCAGCTCGGCTCAGCTCTCATTTGAGCTTTCATTCATCCTTCTCCTTTATGCTTCTTACCCAGATTTTACAAACCTGAGCTTAAATTACTATACTAATTACTACTAATGGGCTCAGTTTCTTCACTTTTTTGTGTGCTAAACCTAATGCATTGTAGATGGGTTGAAAATTATTTCAAAGGGTCTGAACATCATTCTGAAACTCAGGCCTGCTCATATTTTTTTAATTTTGCACAGAAAAAAAATTCCAAAACACAAACAATACATATATATATGTGTGTGTGTGTATCTATGTATATGCATCTATTTCAGTCTCCACCAGTCCTGCTTCGCCTCCCAACTCTGTCTCAAATTTCAAGTTGCCAAAAAGAAACTGTTTCTCCCTCCAGTTTCACAGATACTGATCCTCAGTAATCACATCTCCCCTTCACTTGCTCCACATTTATTAAATAAGTCACTCAGGTAAAGGAGAGGCTGATCAGGAAAAAAATGGGTGGTGTTACATTTAAAGAAAGCAATAGTGAACTCAAGAAATGCACTCAAATGAACCTGAACATCATTATTATTGATGTTATTGATATTATTATTGATATTGATATTGATTGTTATTGATATTGATTGTTATTGATATTGATTGTTATTGATATTATGTTATTATTGATATTATTAAGCCTGACCCTTCCTCTCCCTGCTCCCACATGTGTCCATACACTTCTCCTCTCATTCACTGACTTCTTTCTGAAATAAGATTTTTTGCTCCTAAGGACTGGACCACTTCTTTCACATAATCTGTAAAATCTTCCATTCAAATGCCTTTATACAAGTAAAGCATAAGTCTAACAACCAGGCAGATACCCGGATAATATAAGTCTAATTCCCAGTAAGAAAGGATGCTCCTTAACTAGTATTTCAGTGAACATAGACAAAAGGATTTTCTTACTTATTCTGAGATGATCTTTCAAGTAGAGACAGAGGTAGAGGAAACAGACTGATGAAGTGTGAATAAAAGTGTTCTGTTCATTACACATTCACTTTATAATGTGTATATAATGCATTAAAATTTTATAATCTACAATGTGCTTAAGCTCTCAGCTTTCATAAGCACTATCACATTGACAAAAACTTTCTTATTTGACTTCTGTAAGACATGTCAAAATCATATCTTTAAGAAAATAAATATAAACTATATGAATAAACAAACATGTCATTGTTGGCAGTTTCACAAAAAATGTAAGTTGGTCCTTTCAATCCAACTGGTTCAAGGTAGCTATAAAATCAATGAACTAACAAGTCAAATAAAAAAATAAACACAAAAGCGACAAATTAAAATTTGTTTTGTATACTATGAAATACATCATCCTTATGCTCATGTTTTCACTCAGAACCATGCAGGGATGACTTTGCTACCAATAAATAAGCTACTGAACAAAAACAGACACTAAGTCACAGCTCCCTTAGTAAAAAAAATACATTTTTACATAGTTTTTCACTGGGGATTATTTAGTTTGAGCAGAGCTCTGTGCTGACGTACCTGGATTTGCTCCCCTGAGACTCAGTTCGTCTCTCTCTGAAACCACTGCCCTGCACCCAGTAAATTAACTTGCTTTCTTTTCATTTCTTCAGCATTATTTTTTCCAGCTTTTTTACTTTTTTTCCTCCCATAAGCTACATCAAAATGAGGACTTCACAGAGTTTCTTTGGTCCAGTCTTATCAAACATTTTCAAAACTAAAGTATTCTTACACATTTTGCTTTATAACAGAATTACCTCAAAAGCTGAAACTTTTCTGTGTTCTGGTGGTATCACTGAGTTCTCTTTCAGCAGGTTTAAACTGAGTGGGCTGAGAGGTTGAAAGACTGAGACACAAAACTGTGGCCACAAAAGGATCATCTGGAATTATCATATTTGTATTTCTGCATTCAGTAACTGTGAGAGAGACCCCACTCAGCAGAAACAGTGCTAAAAGGGAAAGAGAACATGTGGAGAGGGGTGTATTACAAAAGACTGTCCAATGCACACAGAAATAGATGGTTTGGGCACAAACTATAAAACATTTCTTTGCTGGAGCAAGAGTTTCCTCAAGGAGATCTCGCACCACCTCATCTCACCAAAGGCTGAAACAGCAACCTCCTCCTTTCTGCAGTCTCCATCTCTCACATTTATGGGCCCTGATGAGGCATCTGCCAATCTGTGAAGGCTGCACCCAATCTGGTTGGGTGTTTTTTGGCATTATTTTTCCTGCATGCCAAATGGATACATCAGGGAAAAAAAATTACCTGTGACAGGCTGGAAACCCTTCAGAGGCAAGGGATCACTGTTGGAAGAAAGAGGCAATAGCTAACAGCATATGGGTCGTGACTGGGGCACTTCTGCAAGGAGCAGAAAATCCAGGCCCCAGGGAAGAGAGAAACTCAAGCTTTTTAACATTATATAGGGGATTGATTAGAGTCTATTATAACCCAGATAGCCATGGAAGATTGGTGGACAGAGAGCAAAGAGAGAAAAATCCTCCTGCAAGGACAAGTGGGCAAAGAGGTTATCTGTTCTCAGCCTCTTTATTTTGCCCTACCCTGTTGACCTAGCGTTCTCAGTTTCTGAAGGTAGCTGTTCTGGCCATCTGGAACTGAGGGATTCCAAGTCCAGCTGGTAGACATGTCTCTGGGAAAAGGCACAAGGACCTGCACCCCATTTCTGCATGGCAACCTGCAGGAGCCAGGACAGTACTTAGCTATTATGTCCAACCCCATCAGACATCGTAAAGCAAAGAGCGTTGAGTAATTGCCGCTGTCAATAAATTCAGTAACCAAAAATGATCCCAATTTGTTACCATTTTTTTGGTATCTAAACCACAGTAAGTCAATCAATCAATCAATCAATCCCTGGTAATGACTGAGTCATACCATGACACTTAACAGGCATCAAGACAAATAATTGCATGATAATGCTTTGAAGAAAAAAAAATATACACCCTACAAAAAGGACAGCAATACAGGGGATGACTCTTTGTTGATGTAAAAAAGTCAAGCTAGAGATTACCTTCACCTTGAGTCCACAAATACAGGTGGCTACAGCCAACACGCACTCGTGGCCCGTAGCTCACTCGCGTTGCAGCACTGCACAACACACCACAAAAGCTGAGTGGTGTCAGCTCTGATATTACCACATCAGAACACAGAGTCAAAATAGGGCTAATCTTCCAACACAAGATTGCAGGAATCCAGCATCCTGGCACAGACCTTTAGAGTAGACAGGAGTTGGATACACTCCAGTCTGAGAGGAGCAATTCCAACTTATTTTCTATTTAAAGCGCAGTGTGCTAAGAAGATTTGCTAAACCCTAGAAATGAATAGTATCCAAATATCCTGCATTTCCAATTACTTATATGCAGTTAGTCCAAACACATGCCACAGCATTAAGTTCCACCCAAGAGTCTGGCTCATCATTCTTCATTCCCTGCAATACCAACTTTAGAACAAAAAAAAAAAAAAATTCTAGGTAAAATGGTAGAAGCCAAAGCCCTTAAAACAAACAAAAAACTAACAAAAAAAAGTGAGGGGGAAAGCAATATTCATTTTCTCAAGTAAATACTTTTGCATGTGTCTTTAATATATAAACCTGGCAATGCATCCTTCCAACGAACAGCCTCTTCTGCTATGAAATAAAATACTGACAGGTAATAGAGATATCAACAATAGATATGAATTTTTTTTCACCAAGATGCAATGGTGCTGGATAAGATCGCAAAGGTCTTCTACAGAGAGATGTGGATTAAGTGGATGAAGAAAAACAGAAAACTGCAAGAAAACATTCACTTAAAGCAAGAGTTTCCAAACATGGTGGAGATACCACAGATGTGCCTTTTCTGCCCAAGTGACTCTTGGGCGTTTTGCATTTAAAGGCAAGTAAGACAAATCAAAGCAGTCTGCAGTCACCTGATAAAGGCTTTGAGCGGTCTGCTAGAGTAATTCTGCACTGCCATGCCCAAAGTAATAACTAATCAGTCCCAGAGCACAGCTCTTTATCCAGGTAAGGTGAGGACTATTATCACATTCGAGGATTCCCAGCCCAGCTGCACACCCAGCTCCTTCTCTTTCCAAAATTCCCTCCTCCTCCTCTTAGGCATTGTGATTTTTTTTGCCCCTGTAGCTGTAGTAGCAGAACAAGTGTCAGTGAGATTGCTGGAACTGTATCAAAGTACAAGGAAAATAAAACAATTACAGGAGTATTTTTACAAGGAAGCAGTTCTTTTTTACAGATCACAAAACAGTTCCACAGTTTTGCTTCCACAGCTGAGAGAACTGAGTGCTGCAAAGCAAAGGTAGAGGAAAAATTAACTGAGCTAATCATGTCACTGAATTTTGTACACAAATCCATAGCCAATTGCAAAAATCACTGAAGAAGAGCACCTAGAGACAGCTAGTAAACTGGAATTCACCATGAGGCTTGAGGAGGAGACAGTGACTTTGGAACTACATAGTCTTTCATAAGATATTGTTTTCCTAATCATTTTTGACATCTCCCGGTTTAACGCTACCAGACATTCCAACAATGAGCAAAGAATTATATTTTATCACCCCCAACTTATCCGTGGGTGGGCTGATTTTCAACTGATAGCAATAAATAATTTTCATTGTACAGAGTCTTTGTGGGTTCTTTTCACTGCTGGAGTCTCATTTGACAAATTAGGAAGTGGAATTGCATACTGATAGGATAAAGGGCCCTGTGGCAGGAGCAGGCAGCCAGAAGAAATTCAGGAGAGGAGTGACAAAACAAATTACTTAAATTAAGCAGCTATTGCCTAGCTTGTCCAGATGTATTTATATTACAGCTGGACTCCAGGTAGGATTCATGAAACTCTCCCTAAAACAGGCTGGACAGGGACCCAGGGGATTTATAAGCTGTGTTTGTTGTGAGGCCACAATTGACTTCAACTGCCCTTGGAGATTCATTACTCATCTTTGTTCTCTCATAGTTTATATTCTTCCCAAGAAAGGACAAGAGCAAGGAATGATGCTTCACCTAGTACAATAAGTCAGATGCTACTTCAAGAATCTGCTTGCAATTCCAGAATGTATTTTCACCAGATTTTAAATTTAAATAAATAAATAAATATGTAAATAATTTTCCTGTGACTAGGCTCCACTCCAAGTTACAACAGGCTACAAGGGCACAACACCAGCCAAGTGCAGTAGAAGCCTCCTTCCTAAAGGGAGGAGCTGAAATAATAATGGAATAGCTTCCCAGTGACTTGCTAGGTTACCAATGCTGCAGAGCTATCTCCTTCTCCATGGCACTAATTGCTCCACATTTAGAAAGGGGGAAAAAAAAAATCTTTATTCTTCAGCTCCCAGAAGTGCATATCTACCCCACACACTTGACCTACTTTATCTACAAGAAAGATGAAGAGTTAACTGCTTGTGGAAGTTACTGAAACCTACCTGCACATTCAGCATCTGAAAACATGGGCAGAACTCGCATCCCCTTTGAGGAGAATGAGCTGGACTGAGGGGTTTCTGTAAAGCAGACTTGAACTGACTTCCTGGCTAGCTTGCAATTCACAACCACAGCTACCTGAGTGTAATATATGTCAGGACAGTATCCCTAATTCTAGTTAAAGATGACCAAAACATTAATTCACACTTCCCCTAGAGATAATATCCATATTCCATCCACTTCCTCCATTTCAGCTCCGCAAAAAATACAACATACCAGCCAACAGTGGGGAAAATATTTCAGTAAGGAAGAGAGATAAATGCAGAAGAGTCATTGCTTTTTGAAATAAAACATATTTCATGTTTGTACTGATGTTTACATTGAATGCCTCTGCCTTTTGCATGCTGTCAGGCACTGTAAAACTGAGCAGATGTATATGCAAGAATACAAAGTCATACTGCCTCAGGCCAGGCCAGCTTGAACTCTTCTGATTTTTTTCCTTGGTGTTTAGTTTTAATACTATTTATGCACATTCTTAGGGGTGGGGCTGGGGGGAAGGGGAGGATAAAAGGGAATTATTTGTCCCTTTGTTTTTCTGGAGGAGAAGATGGATTTTGTTTTTCATTTTAATCTTCATGCCCTATGAAACCTTCCCTATCTCACAAACACAGCTCCCACTATTAAACCAAGGTGCCTCAAAGGTCTCCTCGCCATGATTTCTTTCTGAATAAAGATGTCTTCTGAAGGATACCAACAAAAGCAATAGAAACAATACACTGGAAACCATTAGTTAGGATATAAAGTTAAGAAGAGGAAAAGAATAATAGCTTCAACTTATTTAATTAAAATTCCAGATTCAAATCCTCTTTGGCCTGAACTCAAATTGAACCCAAAACAAAATTATTTGAAAATAATTTGTAAGTATTTTACAAAATACTCAATACTGTTCATAGAAATCTATTTTGCTTTTATCTACACATATATCTACATATCAGACTGACAAGTAACCTCAGACTAAAAAAAAAAGAAAACAAAAAAGAAAACAACAACAAAAATTAACCACACAAAAAAACAAAACAAAACAAAAAAAACAAACAAACAAAACCCCCCCCCAAAAAAAACCAAAAAAACACTGATAGCCAGAACTAACTTCGTATTTCAGAGTTTTTGTTTTCCTCTTTCTCAGTCATCAGGATTTCTTTCAATGATGAGTAAGTGACTGGAATTACAGTCGTTCACATTAGTTTTCTGTGCAAGCAGAGTCCTCAGCAAGCATAAAAAAAAAAAACACCAAAAAGAATTCATGGAAGGCCCAAGCCTGGCATAAAAATCAAACTGCAATGTGCCATTTGGGAAATACTTTTTTTCTTTTCCTTACCTCTGTTACAGAAGATGAGTAAGTGTGTGTAGGAATTTGCTGGGTTTATTCCATCTTTGGTTTGTGTTTCTGGTGCTTGGTTTGTTGTTTTTTTCTCCCCAGAACGTGTGCAAACACAGAATCCCTTTAGTTGCAGTAGATGACTCCATTGCTTCTTTACCTCTTCAAGATTTCCCAGTTGTTTTTCTCATTTATTTTGTGGCGTGGACATAATAGCATTACATATTTGTCACGGAGGGTGTCTAGCCCAGCCCTGTGACTCTTCTCTTTCATCTGGGACCCTTTGCTGTTCTCTACATCCCTCCATTCTTTGGCAGCACAAGAGAGCCAGGGCAATGTAAGGCGTGGCAGGGTCATCATCAGCCACACAACCACCTTTTCATGGGAAGATGGAAAAAAAATACTGGGTATGTGTCAGCTTTGATTTGTATTTGTCATGATGTTATAGATGTTATACTAGAGCATAATTCATAACAGGCTATGAGTTTGTGCTTTACTTGATAATTCTTGGGACAACATTCTTAGCTGATATTTTGCCTCACCTATAACTAAGGAGCAGAAGCAAGCTGGAGTTTCCTCCTCTCATATCTGTTCTAAGTCAGTCCCCAGGTGAATGTTTTACTTGCAGAAGATTGGGACTCAACTTTCCACATAATTTTTGTGGATAAAAAATATTTTGAGGGAACAAGGACAAGTTTCTCCATTATGGGTTACTAGAGGCCAGCTATGAGTTAACATCCCTTTTTTTCCAAACGTTTCTAAAACTGTGTGAATAATAAAGAGGTGTCCTCTTGCATATTGTGACTTCCAGCATGAGCAGTAGTATTGTACCTTAATGGCCAAAAAAATATAACTCACAGGTATTAAAGTTCCAGAGAGATATTTTTGAAAAATAAGGACATTGACCTCTGTCATCCTCTTCTAATGTAGGTCATCATTCTAATCCCCTCACCAATTTTAATTCCACATGGAATGCACTCCCAGTCTTAAACTATTGCAGATACAGATACAGCAACCAATCTTCGGTCGACAAAAATCCACAACACTTCCTTACACAATGCAATCCTCCTCTTTACCAAACCAAATCTGCATAGCATTTTTCCAGGAGAGCATGCACTTGTGTGCATGTATGCGCTTTAAATACATAATGAAAGACAAAAATGAATATTTTTGTGAAGGCCACTGTGGTATCAGGCCTGTCCATTTCAAGTTAAGTCTCTCTGTGTGTTGTCAGTGCCTCACACTGCACACAGTTTCCATTCTGCTCCCTTCAATACTCTTGGAAGCAATTGAAGTCAAAACATCCTGGAAGAAGAGCTCAGGTTTTTACACCCCTGGTTTCAATTATTTTTAAATCTGACACACAAACACAGCTTTTTAAGATATGTAAGTAAAGTGCCAAATAAGGATCTTTTGATTTTGATTTTTTTTTTTAAAGTACATGTGGTTGAAATATGAGACCTGCCTGCTGCCAAGCCACAGTATTTGGAATCAAGTACTGGCACAAGAAAATAAGCCATTGTTCAGAGGATAATTTTAAGAGGAACTATCCTGCAAAAAGGAAAACGTAAATTCCCATAGTTTAGCTCATAGCTATAAGACAATCCTATAATTCTTTGTTAAACACTTGAAAGTTGAAATATAGGTCTTAGCAATGTTTATCCAGGCTCTCAGAAATAATCTTTTGATATAAACTACACTAAAGCCATTAAGTTTTTTGTCCATTATTAAAGAAACACAATTATAGGACAGAACAGTCTATCTCATCAATGATTTTTTTCTCGTGGCATGCTGGCAGTGTTGTTTTTCTGTAAAGCTGCATCCATATTTTTGACTGTAGAAGCAAAAACAGTAACAGCTCCTAACTGAGATAAGAATACCTTGAGGGTAACACTGTGTCATTAGGTAAGGCCGAGCAACTTCACATCCCTTATTTTAGAGTCCAAAAGAGCACAGTTTTTAGATGTATAATCATTTAAGTATTGATCTGAAAATAATCTGAGGAAGCCAGAGCTTAAGCCACTCTCAGCTTTGGCCAAGTAAAAATATTGAAAAGAAAAAAAATGTTTCCTGTATTAACAAGGGCTCAGAACTTAATTTTATTACAACTCTTCCTAGAATCATGGAAGAGCATGAGGGGCATGGACAAACAAAATATATAGAGAGAATCTGGTATTTAGCTTTCGTAAGGGCTAAGGTTGCATAGAAAGCACACAGTTATGTACTGTGGATATTCACATACAAAATGAATGAAGTTGAGAATTAAACTGAGAAGACTGACCTCCTGATGATAAAATTGAGTCATTGATTCTAATCTCAGGTAGTGAAACAAAGGAAAAATTTTAAAAAGAAATTTTTCAGTTCATCGAACAAAAAGCAGATTTGTTTCTTCTACTGAAAGAACTAACACAGTAAGTTTTTAAAAAGCATTAAATAGCCTATCTAATAACATGTTCACTAGCCTAGGATTTTAACCATGAATGTGCTCCTTCCAGTGCTCAATGCCAGAGCAACACATCAAGTCACAGTATTTAAATTGGACTTAGAGAAAACAAACCATCAGTCCACCTCAATGCTCACATTTCAATTCACCGTCTCTGTCCTTTGTGAACACATTTGCAGGTTCAGTCTTTCCCACCAGTTTGCCACTCAGGTTTCACTACAAAGTCAGAGCCAAGTTAGACCCAGATCTACCTTTGACAAGAAGCATCATTTTTTAGCAATTCTCCCTATTTTATTTTTCTAAGAGAAGAGCAACAGCATCACTGATTTTTGAGGTGCGCACATTAAGAGAATATGTCTGCTCAAACCAAAGAAAGAAACACTTAAGCATCTTAAGTCGCCTCCCAGAAGATTCTCACAGTTTGGGCACCTAGTCTAGAAACTTTAAGATACTGATCACTTAATGAGTCATGGGAGACCAAATGAGTAACAGAGCTCTGATGTACTGTGTGAAGTGTCTGTGTGCCAGCCTGCACAGGCAGAGCAGCCCCTCTGCTCAGGCTGGCGTGTAAAGCACATGCAAGTACAGCAAAACATTGCTCAGTATCAGAGTACTCAATACCAGGGCACACCTGCACCACTGACTCTTCAGTCCAAGCTTCGTGTCTGCTTTGAAGACCTAAATTTAACCAAGTCTGGGAGGAAGATAAAGAGGGATATAAGAGAAAGAGAAAACATATTTTGAGCTTGCCTCACAGTCAGGACACTGGTTCTAGTGTACACACAGTACATCCTAACTCCAGTGATGCCTCCCATGGCTGAGCCTTTGCTGGAGCAGGATCTCTGTTTCTCACCACACTCTGCTTCCGTATGTACGCAAGGCAACTTTCTCATTATCAAAGCTGCAAAATATATTTCTTTCTTTCTTAAGCCTTGTTGTTATTGGTTTGTGTTTTTTTCCAGAGAAACACCAACTTACTCCTCCCTGTCCATGGCACAGATTGATTTTACTTCACAATCTGTCTTAAGCCATTCACATAACTGGAAACTGTTCCCAGGTTTATGCTGGCCTTAAAAGGTCTTCCTCAGATTGCTTTGCTTCATAAATAACCAACTCTCCCTTTTTGTGTTCATCTTTTGTTTGGATTAGCTCTCAGTGTGCAATACGTCATGCTCAGAGTGATGCAGTGTCAGTATGTACTGACACGGTGTGGACAGAGCCCACCCCAGATCATCACGAGCAAAGTGGAGGGGGTGTTATGCCCATGTGTGCATTTCTGCATCTGCCTGCACCAAAAAAAAAAAAAAAGTCCATCTTAGGGTGATGCCTGTCATCTGGCTTCTAGGCTTTGTTATGCCAATACTCTGAAATAAGATGTACCAAAATATTTTCTTTTGATACAAAAGAAGCATTAATGCATGATAGATACATTTGGAAATTATTTATCACTCATTAAACATTCTCTAAACAGAAATTATGCAAAACAGACTACACAAAGGGTCTGCAAACTGACTTCCTCTGAGGTACTGAGAAATCTCACGACAGTCTCAGAGCAAGCAACGCACAAGAAGCAGTAAATAAAGAGGTACAAATCTTATGCTGTGCTCAAGCAGAACCTTCAGACAACCACTCTGCTCACCTTCACCCACTACCCCTGCCCAGTCTTGTAACTAGGAGGTTTTCTTTCAACACATGGTACAAGGAACAACCAAACAAAATACATCTGGGAAAGACAACAGGGACACCAAGGTGAGCCTCAGGCAGCTGGGCCAGGAGAGTTTGGGGATCAATAGAAAGGTACTGACACAAACAGCTAATGACTGCTTCCACTATTCTTCAAAGACAGTACTAAAAATCCTAACACCAACCTTGCATCACCTGGAGCCCTTCAATTACCATCCTTTAATTAACACCCTCATTACATTTTCTTCAGTGTGTAACATAACATTTCTAGGCAGTCAATATGCCAATGGTCTGAAGCTGCTAAGCAGGCATTTGATGCTGCTCAAAATGAAAAGTGAACTCTTCAACAGGTGCAGTTTCTGTACATGTGGCTTTTGTTTATTGACTCCATTTTATTATTAGAAACATGCAGACTTATGTCAGCCTGGGTTGCCCTCCTCAGTTACAGAAAATGTCAATCATGCTACAAAATAAGCAGGTGGATCTGTGCTTAATTTGCCCTCACAGAGTCCATCTTGACACAACACTTCTGCTGCCTGGAAGCAAATATCCCACTTCTCAGTGTACTGTTAATGGAAAAGATAGAAATTTTATTTAAGAGTTATAAAAGAATTTAGTTCTCATAACAGCTGAGCTCCACTGTCTAAACAAGGAGAAAGGCTGTTCCTAGCAAGATTCCCCTGAAAAATCTGGAAATCTGTTTCCATTTCAGGTATAATCACAATGGTGTTCACAAACTGGATTTCTGAAGTTTATTAGTATCAATATGATTAAGCATGAAACTGAACAAGATTCTGGCTACAAACTATGACCACTGGCTAAATAGAGTAATATTTAACATCTTGATAATAAAAAATTAAATTTTAAAAAGTCAGCTGGAAAAAAAAAGTATAATTCAAGACACAGTAGTATGCGATCAAAAAAAAGGAAAAGGTATTCCTTGAGGTGCAGGATTTTTTTACTGAAACTTTCTTAGCTACACTTAAACCATCACCCACAAACTCACGGGACACAGTGCAATCAAACTGAGACCTGACATGCTCAATCGTTCCAGCTTGTGCTGCTAGTAAATGCATTTACAGAATAATGCTTTCCATCTCTTTACTGAAATGATTTCCATGTGGTAAGAATGTTCAGGTCTGCATCTGATCCTTGCATGCCATAATACAAGGCAAATTTAAAATTAATAAGGCCATTCTGTGCATTAAAAATTCAAGGATGACTTGTCAGTTCTGTTGACAAAGGATTTGTGGTTTACTACAGAAATACATATCCATTCCTTGCTTGACATGCAGCTAAATTCCAGTGATATGTGCCTCTCCTGGTACTTATCCTGTTCTTTTCCTATACCCGAGGCCATCTTCCTCCTATAATTTTGTTAGATTTAATAATTATTACTAGAATCAGACCAAATATATGTCAGCTCAATAAGGGCTGGATTTGTAGCACCATCTAGTAACAGTACATTTTTCCTAATAGCACACAGGGAATACTAGCATTCCCACATTATGGATTGGGAAATGGGGACACGGGTCCTACATGAAGCATCCGACTTCACCAAGCGTGTTGGTGGCAAAGCTGGAAAGGGAATTTGTCTCTCAGACGTTCAAGGGAGTGGATGAGGGAAGCAGTTTGCCAAGCCTCCCACACACACATAAATGGAGGTTTGCTGTTGATCTCTTTAGTTCTTTGGCACTGCAGATGCTTGCAAATTTATGGCTGCAGCCCTAACTTCATTAAGCAAAACATTTCACAACTACGACAATTTCTTTATAAGGAAACCTACTCTCCCAGTAACCCGCCCTGCTGTCCTGACACCAGTGATGTAATCCAGGGCAGAGGCTCCAAGGAGCATCTGGTAAAACGTGATGATTCAGTGGAATTTTGTAAAACAAGAGCTGGAAGGGTGAAATACATCTTTGAAGGAATTCCACTGAAGCTTGAAACAGAGGGAAGACAGCATGATGCCAACAAGATTACATTAGGGATTAATCTGGCCTGGGATCAGCTTCACCTGCCCTTCAGCTACTCCACTCAAATCCTTGAACTGGCAAGAGAGAACCATTCCTCTCGAATTAGAGCAGGCTCCCTGACTTTAAGGTTTCACTCATCCCTGCTCCTGACAACTTCATTTCAATTCCCATGGCTGTCTGGCTGAACATCACATTGGTTCCCTTCCCTTTTGTTTTGATTTCTCTCCTGTCTCGTGCAGCTACAGCTTTGTAGTCACAGGCCAGAAGCCACCTGCACAAACCTGAAGGGACAGCTGTTCTCTCTTGGTGCTCAGCCCTCTCTTCCCATGCAGAGGCTGCATTAAAGAGCTCAGGGGCAAGCCATCACACCACCTCAGCCCTCTCCAGGGAAGCCTGTACATGAAACTTCACAAGACCCACCCAGTGATTTTCACTCACATCTCTTCTGGGACTTACTGCAGGGAGAAATACTGAAGTTGTCTGAAACGCCTTCCTCTGAAACATCTCCACAGTTAAAAAAAAAGTACAACGTGGAATTTACTGAGCATTTTCACAGAGTTGCATGTCTTGGTCCAAAAAAATGCTCAAAGTTTTGCAGTAGGTTTCATTGTTGGGGAACAGCTGGGGGGGGAGGGAATGACAGGATAGTAGAATAATTTTATTAGTTCCTAAAGAATCATGTTTATGCAAACATAATTAAGGTTCCTTTGTTCGTGGTTTTGTTTGGGAGTGTTTTGCTTTTTGATTTGGTTTTGGTGTTTTTTAAGGAAAAAACCAACCTTTATAAGAGTTAAATAGAAGAATCCAACCTAGGTCAAATAAAAGACAATGATTCCCTCTTCACCCCCCCACCTGCAGCTCTTCCCACCAGCACTGGGCAGACTGCTTGCTTGGAAGCCAGTAAAGAATCAAAAAATCCATAAAAAGAGCAAGCTCAAGCTTTCCCAGTAAAATTCTCCAGATAAAAGAGTACAAAAGTCATTCAATGTAACAGTACAAGTCTAGAATAACTGGTACCCTGGACACTTGACAGAGCATTAGACATGATTTGCTGTTGTTATTGTTTGGGGTTAACAACAGTTTTATTTCTTCACTGCATGACCCAAAAGAGACAGAACGGATGTTTGAGAGGGATAATGAGATAAAAATAATCATGTTAAATTGATATTTTGAGCCCCCAGTTCTAAAATATGCTGCACTTATGGCTTCAGACAAAACCCTCAAAATTCCTTACATTGAGTCTACAAACAATCGGAAAGTATTAATCAAAGAATAGCTACCTTCCCCTTTCCCTACAGGATTTAAATTATGATCAGGCTTGGTAAAAAGCTGTGCCAATGAAAATTCACAGATCTCTAGGGTTGCTGTATGAGAACCAAATTATTTTACAAACCTGGACTATCTCTTTATTCAAGCATTTTCCTGACATGTCAGTCAACATACTCTAATCTCACCTCCACAAAGCATGAAGGGAAATTAAAAGGAAGACTCCTCCCATTGCTGGGTAGTGTTTCTTAAAATTCTTGATTCAGTAGGAGGTAATTAAAGTGGATCTTCTTCTGAAGACCTTGTTTCACCATGGTTCCCTGCCAGGTACAGACACTTGTGCATTTACACATGAATACTTATATTCCACATGACAAGTGGCAATTATAGCAATTCCTGGCTTGGAAACTAAGTGGAGAAACATCCAGTCTATTTTTAGAAGTCTTTAATGCAATTTAGCAGCTGCAAACAGAGAGAGGCAGCAACTTAGAAGCAGCCTTCTGGAGACCACAGCTGGGAGCCCCTGCACCACAAGATCCCATCCAGTGCACACATGCCACAGCTGGGCTCATCCTCAGAGATCACAATCTCAGTGTGGGAGCAGCACAGACAGGTGAATAAAAATAATACCAAAACACTGGAATGGAAGAGACAGACCTCCAGGTGGGCAGAAACATGCCAAGATGACTGAAGGAACTCCATGCAAAGAGCAGACATGTAGATTGGTGTGCTCTGTGCCTACCTGCTGCAGTAACTCATCTTTCCCTCTTTCCCACCCCAGTGTGTCCCCTGGAATGCAGCCAGAGACTTCTCCAAGCTCCCATCTGGATGCTGGGCCAGGAGACAGCACGTGCCTGGCTGCTACCAAAGTGCACTGCAATCCCAGCAAGGATCTTTGTGTTTGTATCAATGGACCAGAAAAAGTACACAGAGAAAAGCAGCTACTGAGTTCCACAGAAACTTTTGTGCCAGGACAAAAAGGAGGCTCTCGGATTTTTTTTCAGCTTTGCCCAAGCATTGGCTTCAGCAACACCAGTGACATCCTTTTGTCTTTGACCTCCATCCTTAACTTTATGAAGACATTGAAAAAATTATTGTGGGAAAATTACTACAGTACAGACAGGGCATAGCCACCCCAAAATCACTTCCTAGGAAACACAGCTAAGCCTAAGGAAACTTCAAAGGACAAGAGGGAAGAACAAAGCCTCAAAAGAGCTAGAAGTGAAACACTATTAAGAGAGGGAATATTTATCTGCAATCAGCAGTCTCTCAAGAGGCTGCAAAAGGAAGTGGCTTATCTTATGCTCTACACTGTTTTTATGAGGAAAGCAATTAAAATGCTTTTTACCCAAGAATTAAGTTCATGAGCAAGTAAGACCTGCAAGAAGACAGATCCTAAAATAAAGCATCTATTTGGAATACCACAATTCACATAAATTAAAGGTTCAAGAACCACAAGGATGTATCCAAATGATCAATATTTACCCCCTTGGAAGAAGAAAAATGTGAACGCATGGGGACCAAGAGCCATTCCTGGCATTATTCTCCTAGCTTTTCTCAAAGAGCCACTACAGAGAATAGTACAAAAAAGAAAAAAATCTGTTTGAGAAATAACCTCCGTGGTCAAGCATGACTAAACTCTCTCCTGGTACAAACTAGGAAACTTCCAGTGAATGGAACTGCTTTCTTTTTTGCTGGCATACACATGTACCAGTTCAACTGGCAGAAGCTGAAGTAGCCCATCACAGAAAATAGAAAGACTACTAGAGTAAGTTTTACTTTTAAAAGTATTAAAAGAAAATTCAGTTTTACTTTGGGTTTATGCATGCTTAATTTCCAAAATAATTCCAGAAATTTGCATGTTTTCCACTAAAAATACATATTTTTCCTTTTCACATAGTATCTGAGTGCCAATGTGCTCCAATATTGCCAAACACATTAAATTCCACTCAGCGTCCTGCGCTGAAAAGCTTAGATCCACTGGTGCTTATTTTCATATCTCTATTTCCATTTATCAGGAGGGTAAGAAAGGCTTTCTGCAGTAAAACACTGTGCTCGTGACGTGATCAGTCTTCAAATTGTTGGCAAAACTGCAAATTTAGGTATTATCAGCACAAGCTTAAGTCCCTCTACTTACTATCACAAATCAAACCATGAGCTGTATGAAGCAGTTAATTAAGGGAGACATCACACCTATACCACATTGTTATTCATTGATTTTATTCCAGTGAAGACATACTTTCTAAAATTGTAGCAGACACTGACAAATACAGAAGTAGCTCTTAGGGCACCACTCCAGAGCATTTGTTTGTATTACACAATTTCCTTTCTCTTTTCTCAGCAAGCCGTGCCCAAGCTAGCTACCTAGAGGCAAGAAAATAGACATCTGTGAAAGGGGTTCAAGATTTTTGACTTCTTGGGGCAGAAACACCAGAACTAATGCTGCAGGTACCACCAGTACCAGCAGGAACGACTCCTTGAGCACCACTGCTCTTCCAGAGCTCTTAGCAGAGCACTGCTTGTGTTCCAAAAAACCCAGTGGTTTGCCATTCTTCCAAATTGCCTGATTCGTTCCTAATTATTTTAGAGTACTTTGCACTTTCTTTAACATGACATTTTCTGAATTAGGAACATTTTAAACCAGATGCTTGGGTTAAGAACATCTGATATTAAAAACATAGCTATATTTTTTTCCTTCAGCACTAGACTGCTCTCTTATGGGAAGCGAGTTTATATGTATCATCTGGCTGCAGAATGTTGCTTCAGGGCTGGAGCACTGAAAGCATTTAACAATTATTTTTTGGTCTCTGTACCAGAAAGCCTCAAGAGAATTCCAGAACTTCGGAACTTGCTGGATGTCAGCAAGAGTTATCAGAAATATGTAAAACAAAAGTCTATTTAAAATGAAGAAAAAATAAATCAAAGATACTCGCTTGAATGAAAACATTTTTATAAAAATTGCTCCTGGGACATATATTGGTCATCTGTTCTGCCCATAAATGCTTCTGCTTTTAGGATAGACACTGAGTAGACTATTTTATTGCCCTACAGTATCAAAAATTGCCTTTATGATATTAAATGTAAAATTGTTTTCACCATACAACACATTTCAATTACTGGCAGTTACACGGTTTATTTTCTTCTCAGAGTAAGCAAAACAGTTGACACTCATGTCTGTAAATAGCTGCACTTGTTAAAAGTTGTACTTCCAGAGGGCAGCTGAAAGATCAGAATCATACCCCTCAAATTTCATAAGCAATGTAAGCAACAAAACTTATTCTGTTAATTAGCCATTAAATGTGTTTGCATGCTTGTAGGATAGGGAGATGGAAAGAGACTTCTACACCCCAGAAAACATTATGTAGCTGGAAATGTCAAGATTATTAGGGAACTAATGGAAGTACCAATAAAAACGTTCATGGGCCCCTGTACCATTATGCCAAACTCTAAAATCCAATGTCAAAAGGTCAGTAATTCCTATCTTTTTTCCAGTATTATTGCATTTAACTTAAACCACACTTTCTCACCCGACTGGAAGTAGGGCCAGAGTCCATTCCTATGAGCTGACCATTACAAATCCAGTTTGGAACTCATGCAGAGCACCTAGGTCTGCTGTACGCAAAACGTGTCAGATCACTCCATAAAAAGAAACAGACTGAAGTGTTCTGGTAACTGCCTGATGCATTAATTTATAAGATTTATGACTTTTATATAAAGGTAGGATTAGCACAATGTATAAAAATTCCAACTGCTGACAGAACTTTTACAATAGAAAAAAAAAAAACAACCCTAATGTTTTCAATAAATTGGGAAAAAAACCTGCAACATTTCCCCCACTCTATGGGGAGTTTTTTGTTCCCCTTGAAATGCTCCATATCTTTCATCACAGCACCTTTACAAGCAAAGGCTGCACTCTTGTCTACTACATACCTTCCCTCTCCTGGGGAAAATCATTCCAGAACTAGGATTTGTAACTATTGTGGTGCAAGCTCAAATGAGAAACTGAAAATCATGTTCTGACTTCCCAGTCTTCTACTTTCTTGCTGTCCTTAGTCAGACCCCCATTCTCAGCTGTCTGCACTGAGTACAAAGTGTTTGTTTGTAGAAAAGCTCAGTAAGAATTCAATCTGGTCTAGTGGAAGGTGTCTCTGTCCGTGGAAGGGGTCGGAACAAGGTTGTCTTTAAGGTCCCTTCCAACCCAAACCATTCTGTGATTATGTGAATATTTGCTAATGTGGTCTGATATATATATATATATAAAAACACATCACAGATTTAGGTATAAGAAATCACAGATCCCAAATTCAGACTGTCCCGTTCTTCTACCTACTACTTTTCCTTTTTTTTTTTAGCAGAACTAGATTCACATTCTCAGACAAAGCCTCAAGGCAGCCACGTGCTTAAAGACAAGAACTTAGCTGCAGGCTTAAGTGAATGCAGATTTCATAATTCTATGTTTCTCATTAATAAAAGATCTCCCAAAGGTTGTACCACTACACCTTCACTCCAACAAGAACACTAAGATCCACAGCAAGTTCTGGTGGCCATCCAAAGGTCATTCAAATGAATTTACAATGGGCCTGTAACTCCCATTTTGAAATTTATACCATAAAAGAATCAAAGAGGCAATGTGAGTGAACACCAGGCAAAGCATACATTGAAAATAGTTGAGTGCGAACAGACTTTCATTAGAATGGATATTTTTTTAATATTTATTCTCCACAAAGAGACTTATTACCATGCTGCTATTGTAAATTCACATTTAATTACACATAGCTTTGACTATCAAATTGCATGTGTAATTGCAATGCCACTGCTCCATTTTGCAGTGCAGCTTATCCAGCCAAGAAATAAAAACTGCAGTGAACAAAGAACAATTTTCCCTTGATCCCTACTGCTGTAGCTCAAATGCAGGGCTACTGCAACACTGGCAGTCTTCAGGCAGAAAACTCTGGCATTTTAAGCACTTCCTCAGCTCTGCCATGAGCTGACATGGTGGCAAAGAGAGTAGTGGCCCTTAATAGTCTGTCAATGCCACGGCATGCTGTATTAAAAAAAAAAAAAGGTGGGGGGGTTAAAACCACAAAGCAAAGGCCAAAAGTCCCTACCTGCAGAAAAGTGCGCGTACACAACTGAGAATTTGTTTGCTGAAGGAATTTCACAGATATTTGCAAAATATGAAGGC
This sequence comes from Cinclus cinclus, assembly GCF_963662255.1. Taxonomy (NCBI): domain Eukaryota; kingdom Metazoa; phylum Chordata; class Aves; order Passeriformes; family Cinclidae; genus Cinclus; species Cinclus cinclus. The sequence continues at coordinate 68,190,772 of NC_085050.1, read as the reverse complement.
ATGCAAGAGACATTGGCTTTTGTACAAAAGCCAGAAAATACAGAGAAATGGTTCAACATTCATTACAAATTATCTTTGTTCTACTTCACACTGCATAACCAGCACTTTGAATTATGTTAGTAAGAAAACAGATGGCTACAACGTCCTGGAAAGTTCAACGTAGTCGTGAACACCTTCCACGCTAGTTCAAGTTTTGATTTCCATCTCAAGGTTGTTCCTTAAAGACTGAGGGCTGAAACCAATGAAATCCTCATGGCCTGAGGAAGCACAGGCTCTTTGCCAACAGCTCAGGTGAAGAACACCTCATGGCAGGTCACAGAGGCAACCTCTCAGTACTCCAACCAAATCTCAGCAATGTTAATTCCCTCCATCCCCAACTGTTTTCCAGATGCTTGAAAGCATACATGGTTTACATAAACATGTATGAAAATCAGGCAAGGATTCAGGAAAACAGCACTGTCTTCAAGCATAGGAAGCTGCCTATGGACCCAGATTGTTGAGGAAACCCATCTTCTACACCAGCTCATCAGTGTTACTCAGAGACCAAGACTGACAGAATATTTTCTTTCACTACCAGAACTCATTGGAGACCCACAGCAAGCAGTTTCACAAATAAGACTACTTTCAAACTTCAAGTAACACATTTCTTTCTAAAAGTGTCTAGAAAGCATTCTTAGAAGAATAACGGCCACCACTCATTCATTACAACCTCAGAAGTTCAATCTCTAAAACTTTATACTAGAACTGTCTCTGTTTCCCCACTGGAAAAAAAAAAAATATCGCTGCCAGAAGGGCTCTCATTTATGAAAGACAACATGGTCTTTTAAACTTTGAGAGGGCTGCCACACAGAAGTTTGTGAATTACTGCATGACAGACTAGTGAATTAAAAGGTTTTTGCGGATTTTGAGATACTATAAAATCAGAGTCCTGAAATCATCACCTCTGTCCAAAACTAGCACAACTGTCATGCATGAATAAATTTCTCTGTGGAACAGCCAATATGGTGGTGAAAGAAGCTAGCATTACATCCTCGGTGAGAAATCTTTGCTACCTCACTTAGAATCAGCTTTCTCCACTCCGTAAGTTTACAGGTCACCCATTTCATTCCAAATGTTCTTACTTTGTTGCCCTAAAAGCTCATTACTGACACTGAGTCTGGTTAAAAACATCACAAACCATGACAAAGAGGCCTAGGAAGCAGACAGAGGAAATTTCCTTCTCCTGGCGTTACTATTCGTATAGCATAAATAAAACAGGGGAATTAGATTTTTCTAATTATTATTTACAGCAACTTGAAACATGCATTGAACAGCAATCATAGTAAAAGCTGAGTATACTAATGAAAGCAGATGAAAACACAAAAATCTCATCTGCCATCCAGACAGCCAAGATGAGAAAGATCCTAACACTTATTAATCTATGTTCTAAGGAAATGATGTGCATAAACTGTGCAAATGTTTGAATATTTGAGCATGAGGCATATTCAGAAGAATCCAGCCGAGCAAGTTATCTGAGGGCCTCGTAAGATCTCAAAAAGTCCTTTTTTTAATTAGGAAGTTTTACAAGAAATTAAATAAAAAATGCATTTTTCTAATAAAAAAATAAAATGTATAATTCAACACCAATATATGCCTGCTATCCTTATGTCCTACTAGATCATAAAAATAAGAGTTGTTCTGCTTTCAAAATGTGCTAACCAGCTATCCATGAAAGTATAATATTGAAAGGAAAGACAGACTTCAAACCTCAGTGCCACTCATACCAGCCACCCACTGGTGGTATTCAAGTATTTTGGCAAAGATGACGATGCTGGTGCAGGCCCGTTACTCAGTTGCTCCCTCACTTCTCAAGAAGACCAAGATCCCTTTCCCAAATTCCTACCTGAAGCATCGTGATCCATCATGAGATGTCAGGCAGCCTCTCCAGAATGAAGTAAAACACTTTGGGACAGACTATAGATTTCCTGGATAAATATCATGGCTACTCTGGAAATCTCATGTCATCACTTGAGCAGTCCAGATTAATCTAAACACTTGGCCAGGCCCCAGGACTTGTGTCACTGGAGCATAAGACATGGTTTGCAGACCTGGAAGAGCAGCAAAGTGATGGACAAGGTGCTCAAGAACAGATTAAATCCCCTGTTATAAAAGGCAAGGTTCAAGAGAAGAGGGTGTTTGTGAGTAGAATATTGAGGGACAGAGGGGAGTTCTCCTCACAATAAAGATGAATTCCAGTAATTGATCTAGGATCAAAACAGGATTTACTTAGTATTATATAAACACGCACAAAAATCATAAATCTCTGCTGCTGCACCCACTCCCACACTGTAACAGCTCTTCCCTTACTTTAGCTGTGCACTAAAAGAGTTTAGAACAAAGTGGGCATATAGGCAAAAAACAAGTGCAGAGGCTCAAAGATATTTAGGGGACTTCAGCATGAAAGAGGAGAGTAGACACCATGGCATCAAAAATGTTTCTTAAACAATGTTCATACACTAAGACACAGGACAGCAAATATCAGTCCAACTAAATTATGGAGGAGTTTCAGTTTGAAAAACCATAAACTATCACATTTTATATTTTAACTTCAGATTAACTTAATACTAAACCGTGTGATTATTATCGGAACTTGGCAAGTTCCAGCCAAATCATATTAAATGCCTGTTCTTACACTTTGGTAATTGACATGCACTAAAAATCCTGTGTTTAAGTATTAGAAAGTTTCTATCCAGTTACATAACTCCTGTGTTGTTTCAATGCCATGAAATTACAGCATCACAGACTATTCTGAGTTGAAAGGATCATGATGATCATCAAAGTTCAGCTCCTGGCCCAAGCATTCAAGTGGTAAATCATTTGTCTCATCTATACTTTGCACAAACCACTACAACACAAAATGTTGCAGCTTAAGGTGCTGTATCAACTCATTAAGCAATGAAAAGAAAAACCAAATTAATATATATATATTTCTTTCAAATACCATTAACAAGATTAATTGGAGAGATGGCTTTGAGATGCTAAAAAAAATAATCTATTTCAGCAGAAATTCCTTAAAACAGGCTGCATGACAAATTACTTATCAAGCATGTTTTGCAGGAAGCTGAGAGAAGTCCCTGCTACACAGATGCTTTCATTTAGGAACTCACTTTGTAAGGCACTCAGAGGTAGTTGCAGCACGTGCATATGACTTTGCCTGACTGGGACCTTATGGAGCAAAATCAGAATGACATAAAAATGTACAAATGTACATAAATAAAGCACACTTGGATTTTAGCAAAGTAGCATAATAAAAATAAATGTAACGAAATTGCTTACCTCCTGACAGTCTCCTGAGTGCCAGGGAAAGACTGGAACTCTCTTTTCTAGATAACCATTCTTGAACCAATCAATTTTCTCAGTAGCTCGTTTTTTTTCATGTTCAATGTAAAAACGACAAAATTCCCCTTGAAAACAAAATTTATCCCATATTATCCACACACAGTTTGAGAACTAAAATAATATAGAATGGAAAACAAGATGAAAGAAAAAAGTGCTATTCTATTTTCCTTTGGATGAAAGAAGATTTGATTCTTGAAATGACAATAACTATTTTATTTCAATAATTTAATTGTTAAGGTCTCAAATCCATTAGTAGTGTATTCTTTTCACATCAAAAAACCCCACAGATTTGGGCTTCAGAGAATGAAAGCACTGCCTAGGACTGTCTGTTTGAGTACAAATTATATCCTGGAATTTCTATTTAGTAAATTAACCAGAAAATAGATTTTTACATTTTCAGCCTTTGAGTAAGAGCAACATAAAATTTCCACCATATTTCTAACAAGGATTTCAAGAAGCTTTCAAGCATCAACTTGTGAAAAATCTAAGAAGTCAATCTAATTTAGTCAGAACTAATTAGACACAATTTGATGCAATTCTGTATTAAATACCCAAAACGGTGCTGATTAACTGTAAAACCTACACTGTACCAAGTTTTTCTCTGAAGGAAGCCAACACCCACAATTATGGTTTTGTTGTTTGTTTTAAATCCATGCCAATCTCCTCCTCCAGTGTTTAAAAAAAAAAAAAAAAAAAAAAAAAGAAAAGATGACCCAAAGTTCATGAGCTGAGCCCCAAGGAAATGGGGCTGCCTATGGAACATAGATATATATGTGTACTGAAAACAAAGTTATATCAGATAATTCTGGGAAAAAAAAAAAAAACCAGAAAAATATTCTTCTGTGTCTTCTTTCCAGAGACTTGTCACAAGCATTTTCATGGGGAAGGACAATAAGTCAAGAAGCATCAGTGACTGCTGGTAATTGGCTGTTCTCAAGAGCCTCTCAGAAAGGATGCACAACATGTGTTTGCATTATGTTTGTTCATTCATGCAAATGAAATAGTCATTAATTACGTCCTCCTGTACTGCCATAAAGAATTTTCATCGTTTGCCTTACTATAGGTTGTAATGCACTACCAGTTTCCACAAAGAACCAGTTGGATCACTTTTCCAGTATGAAACAAGAAAGTTTACAGACCATCACTAGACATTTCTCAGTCTTTTTTTTTTTTTCAAAAAATGCAAATAATTACTCTGTGACACAACTTGTTTTTTATCAGGCGGTTGCTATTTGTAAAGACCTTGTGCTTGTTACACTTTAAATAGATAATCATGTAATGCTTGCCCTAAAATTCTTCCATGACTTAAACAGAGAAAAGGATGAAAAAGGAGACACCAAGTAAAACAGAAGTGTAGGCTATAAAACTGTAACAGGAGGTTGGATGTGCAGACCTATCAATCAACACTAAATGGTGAAACTGTCAGAGAAGACAACTTCATATCAAAGGTCATGCTTTATTTCTGTTCTTAGCTTTTTTCCCCCTCATGCTTTCAATAAAATTTTGCTACACTTCAGAAAAAAAGAAAAAAAATTAAAAAAAAGGTGGCTGTTAATGTAACAGCCATATGTTCTACTCTTAAAGAGGTTAGCCCAGCTTTTGCAGATTCTTGAGTTCAGCTACAGCTTGCTTGCATCTGGTCTTTGTCTAGATGTATTAATAGCATGGCAAGAATTCTAAATTATGCCGCAGTGTCACGGATCATGCAGCATATATTCACTCCAAGTTAAAGTACAACATCCAGTTTAAACTTTTTAATGGGTTTCTTTAAAACAAAACTGGACAATATACCAGAAAATACATTTGAGAACAACCCTGCTTTGAAAGGCTGATGAATTAGGTGATCTAGCCAGTATTTTCTAGTTATATTTTCCATGGTCCATTTCATTCTCTGTTATCTCATTGTTCCGATTCAGCATCCAGGCACTACTCAGAGGCTGTATCTGATAGGCTCAACAGCCCAGACATTTGATGTGCTGTTCCTGGCGGATCAAAAAGCCACTTTGGGAATGTCTAGTATCCCCCTCTCTGTCTTTTCCAAGCCTGCACCTGCTCACTGCTGAGCTGCAGGGTATGTAGGAACACAGCACAGCCCATACACAGGTGCTGCTGAGACAGGAAGATTTCCAACCCCCTTCTCCTTTTCTCTCCAGAGCTTATGAGCATGGGAGGTGGCATTTAATTTCCCATTCCTGAGGACATTTTTCTGCAGTGACAGATGAATGAAGGCTGCTGGCCCCGTCCATGATGTGTAGTATGGCTTTGGGGTGTCTCAGCCACAGATGACTCTCACACTCGCTCCATACACAGACTCCTACCTCAGGAGGATATTGTTCTCCTCCTCCAAAGATCCCATGTCATTTTCAAAGCTCTGTTCCACTCACAGAAGGACTTAATAGCTATGTCCCCTTAGCCTGCTGAAAAGCAGCCCCTTTCCAAGACAGAGAAAGGCAGAGGTGGCTTGTATGTAAAGGCTCATATTGTTCTTTTCATCACATTTGGTGCTTCAGCCAAGGTGCCTGGAAAGTATTCAAACCACAAGTAAAAGGGAAGAGCTGAGGTTTGTCAGGCTCAGGAACCAAAATGCTGCACAGCTACAGAAATGCCACCAGAGGAGCAGGCAGACACAGGCAGGTAGCCTGCCAGCAGGGAACTGGATTGCATGGTAGAGGGACCCAGGAGCCACCAGGTAATCCTTCTAGACCTAGTATTATTATTAATATTATAATGGGAGCTTGTGTGGGAGAACCTACCTCTGACACCTTTTCTGTAGCTGGATGAGAATCTTATTTAAAATGCTGCCCCAGTAATTTCCACAGACACACCCACAAACTCCTCGTAAGAAAAAAAAAATAAATATAGAACTTTAAGGTCTCCTCAGTTGTTACAGCCCCATTATGGAAAATACATAAAAAACAACTCAAAATTGCCAGATATCATATATCTGGTTTTGTCCATGTGCATTATACATAGGTCTTGCATATAGGTAAAAATAAAGATTAAACAGTCTGGATTTCACATTGCTTGATTTCAGGATGAGAGAAAAAGCCATCATCTTCTAAAGTTCTGGGGGGAATGCTTTTATGGGAGAAGGAAGCAGTACAGCCTTCTTTCCAGCTGCAGGTCAGGAATGTGCAAAGTGTGGGATGGAGGAAGAATGGGCCAAATAGCAGAGAAAATGATGTACCAGAAAACCAAGTGAATTGGCAGGCAATCTAGTTCTCTTCAGTGAAACACCTAGAACAGTTTCATGCCAATATCCTGTGTTCATCCTGATATACTTATTCTTTACATTGTTCTCAAAGAAATTTGCTGGAAAATACCATGGAAATCATCAAAAGTCAGCTAAATGCTCTTTTTGCTTTCCCCCTCTCATTTCCAGTGGTAACAGTTACCCTATTTTCATTCTTGGCTTTGTTTCAGACTCGATGGAACCATGGTAGGTACAAACACCTACCTGTAAATGTGTTTAATATTGACTTCCAAAGTAAAACATGCAAGAAAAATGTTCATGCTTCAACAGCTTGAGAATTTAAATAAAAACCAAGGGTAGTACCTTGATGCAAAGCTAATGTGGATTTAAAAAGTAAAAAAGAATGACTTCTTAATCTCACATTGCTTGCTCAGAAAAGAGAAGACAGAAAGCTCGAGACACACAGAAGGATGGGAATCATGGCAAAACCATCTCCAAGCAGAGACCCTTTCCTTATTCCTTTGTTTTATAACTAGGAGACAGACAGGTCCCCATCTCAAGTGCCATAATCACCTGAAAGAGGAAAAAGCATGGCATCCCAAGAAATCACAGATAAACCAACCCTGGGATTCTTGCAGTGGGAAGGTCTCAGTACACAAGCAAAGGGCACTATATCTGGAGACAGATGGAGGTCAGCTAAAGAGGAGGACACACGCATGCAGCATTCACCAAAAAATATTATTGTGCCTCTGTCTGATAGGTGATGTGGGACAGCACCACAGAAATTTTGTAAATGAACCTTAAAGCTATTTTTCAATAACAGTATTCTCTCAAGTTTCCAATAAAAAAGAGCACAGAGCTAAATAAAACAAACATATGCATAATTAAATCCACTTACATTGACAGCAAATTCCATCTGCATACCGCTAATGAAAGCTGCTGTCCACACTGTGGAAAGTGACTGTCCACAGATGCAAAAAGACATTTTCAGGAATTCTCTCTCAGACACCATACATTTAACTACTGAAATTTAAATTTGGCATCCTCCATGTAAGCACAGGAACAGGCTTACTGCCCCAATTCCTAGAAACTATTAAATCCACATAACTCAGGAACACATTTTAAATTATATAAACCCCATTAATATTACTGAAAAACAGCCTTGGACTACCACAGATCCCCTTTCCAGGAACAACCAAAAAAAAACAGGAATTAAGAGGAGAACAACTCATAGGAACTTTATATTTTCTCACTGACTGATCTGTATTTCTTTGACAATTCTTCCCCCCCCGACAGCCCCATCCTCTTTCACGCATCTTTCTCTCGTGGAGCTTGCCAGTGGTGTTTTTCAGGATGATTTCACACTACTATTCCCAGATCCCATGTCAATGGCAAACCAATTCACATAGAACAGGGCACTTCCTGCACATATTAATAGCAATAGTTAAGGGGATTTGTCTGTCCTGGTTCCCTCTGATGTTTAACAACCTCCTGGCTTCCCCAAGCCTTAGAGAGGAAAGACATGGCAACAATCCTTTTCCATCATCCTTGACTCAGAGAGTGGTTTTGGCATGCTCATTCCTTGCCTCCAACCAAACACAAAACTTTGCTACACCTGTTTTAAGGGTCTTGACTGGGAAAGGAAATGAGACCTGCCTTGCTGTGGAACTCAGAAAGCAGGGCCTAAGCCCTCTGGAGAAGGCTTAGCTGCTCCCTCGGCAGGGACTGACATCACCCACCTCTGCTGGGATATTGTACCCTCGGCCCTACCCTCAGACTATCAGCAGCTGAGCAGATTTCAGCCTCGTGGAAAAGAGCAGCCCAATTCCAACATTGCTTTGTAGCTTAGAGAGTGGTGCAGCCACAAAATATTTGCCCAGCTCTATCTTCCTCTTGCACAAAGCTGGCATTTTGCTTTTCATCTTTCTGACTACTTGAAATCCTCTCTCTGCTAAGCTGTGGCAGAAGGGAGGCGGGCAGAGAGTCCCAGGGGTTTGAACCACAGTTTCTTAGTCACAGTATAATGCCTTTCCTCTTTTGATATTGTCCCTTGGCTTCAGCTTCTTGTCCCTTTCCATGCCAAAAGCCCATGTGTGTATGTTTGTGTGTATACAGCATTATATTCACTTAGCAACATTTTCTTCCTTGGCTCTTTTCCACATGTAGCCTGATGAAAGCTGGGCTTTCTGGAAGCATTTTTCAGAGGCAAGCAGCACCACTGCCATTTCAGAGTCCCAGGGCTTCATTCACACTGCAGTCAATCTTACTGTAAGCATCCTCTTGTGTCTCCACCACAGGCGAAAAAACAACGGCACCAAAGACACAGAGGGCAAGAATTTTAAGAGGGAATTAGACGCCCAAACTACCCAAGGTTTCAATGCATGCTGCTCCTTTAATAAATTTACAACAAGAATATATAGAGCAAAAATGGGAATTAAACCATGAGGCTAGCTTCTCCCTGGTAAGACAACATTCTCCTTTCTTTGCTTGGAGAATAATATAAATCCAAAAAAATGCACAAAACCATCAGTCACATTAGAAGACAGTGACTTTCAGAGCAAGATCTGCATTAAACCACATTTTAGCACTTGACTGAGATGCTTTCTTCTCAGATAACAGTGACAGGCCTCTGAACCACTCATTTTCTACACTAGAAAACACCAGACAACTCTGCCCTTTCAGCTAAATCATGCTCCAAATGTATGGTAAAAATACACCAGTGTGCCTAAATACAGGTATGTGAACTGTCAACAGCTCTAGCATACCAAGAGTATTCCAGAAGATTTCTGCTGCAAGTTAACAGTTAAACATTGCATTTATCTCCAATTCCTACTCTTAACTAAATTTACATATCCAGGCTGCTTCATTGAGCTAACCCATGATACCTAAGTCATTTATTTCCAAGCACAAAACTGCAAACATACTTGAGAATCATAATTTTAAGTAGTTTTATTTGCCTTGGGTGCCACATCACAAATCTAACTTTTTTCACCCTAAGATTTTGAGCACTCGCATCTGAGGGCTCAAGAAATCAAATGAAATCTGAATCTCTAAGTGCTGACATATATATATAGGGTGGTTGAGCACTGGAACAGGCAGTGGTCACAAAAACAAGACTGACAGAGTTCAAGGAGTATTTGGACAATGCTCTCAAGGATCAGCTGTAACTCTTGGGGCACCCTCTTCAGGGTCAGGGGTTGGACTCAGTGATGATGGGTCCCTTCCAAATGAGCATTTTCTATGGTTCTGTGATTCTATATACTTTTGATGCCAAACAAATCCGAAAGAGCCCACTCATTTAAGGGTTACGTGAGCAAAACTAGGCACATTTTTGCAGGGTGAAGCTATTGGAATTTGGTTTAGTGCAATGCTTGTTTCTAAGCACTGGGGGAAGAGTCGTTTAAAGAAAAAGCAGATGGCAAATAGCACCCATTGACAAAGTTCACGCAGAGCATCTCCAATTTACTGTACCTGGATTTGCTTTGCAAAGCTACCTAGAAAAGGCAGAGTAAGTACTATCACCACTTTCACAAACAAGAAGAATATGAAACACACACAGAAGGAAGGAAAAAAACCAAGCAAAATTAAATAACTGCTGAATGAGGTCACTTCACAGCAAAGACCTAAAACATGCAAAGATACAACTTAGCAGACCAAAGTCAGGGGAGACACAGATTTAAAAAGCCTAGATCAAAATAAATAAGAATCACACTTGAAACAGGGCCACAGGAAGTTTTAGTGTTACTCTCTTTGCTCAAAATACCTCAAGCAAATATTCAGACAAAGTAATTTTCAGTCCTGCTCTCTTTTCCCATGGAAAAGTTGATGAAGGTAAGTGATTCCTTTTGGAACAAAGATTTATGAGCAACACACTTCAAACATCCATAAGAATACTGTGTTCTGAAACGCCATACTGTTTTTTTTCTACCACTCACATTTTTCGTATTTTAAAACTCTGCAGTAATGATTTTTCATGTGGGTATAGAATGCAAGATGTCAGGGCACCCATCTGGCAGAACGTCTGAAACTGGGAGCAGAGTAAGACAGGGTTAAATTAAGTAGGTGTGCCCAAAGCAAAGAAGCTCATGCTTATGTTCCTCTTGCCATATTGCAGTTCTACAAATCCCACTGGTGAAGTGCAAGGAGTTTAGCAGACAGCTCAGGAGACATTTTTCAGGTTGATTTTGATCAGTTAAGACAGTGTGTATAAAGGTTTTTCTTGTTCAATTGGTTTATTTTCTCTGCTTCAAAATCTTTATTTGAAAGCATCATTCTAATCCTGCAGCAATTCCCAGGGTTTTGAATCAGAGAGGGCAACATCTGTTTGAAATATTAAGACCTAACAGATACCCTACTTTCTACCTGTAAACAACCATTTATCCACCTCTATTCTATTAAACACCCCACTGAGATCAGCAGAATTATTCTCACCTTGCATCAGTACAGCTTCATAGATAAAATACAGCATATATCCCCCACTTCAGGTAAAAAAAAGAAACAAACAAACCAAAAAAAAAAATCTGAGACTTCTACTATAAGTATTTGTAAAAAAGCTCTCCATCTCAGTAAGCAGCTATGCTGGGAGTCTTGAGCCACAAATACTAAACATAAGAACACTAAGTTAAGAATATTAGACATTTGCTTGTATTAAAATATTTTGCTGGTGGGAATTTCAGAAACCTGATGTCAATATACCTTACGTGTTTATGCTACTATCTCATCTATGGGAGAGTTTATTATTGAGAATAAATGTTTGTAGGACAGAGCTTTTTCCAAAATAACGGATTACAGTTCTTCTGGCTGTTTACACTGAAAGGTCAGGACCGAGTTGTCTGTTTGGGAACACAGACATTCTAACCCGCCACTATGATCCTGAAGTACCTACATTTTTGGCAGTCCATTCATATCTTGGGAGGTAATCCCCAACAATTCGGTAATTCAGATACCTCCTCCACCCAATACCCTGAAAATATCCTGTTGAACAACAACAAAATTCTAACCTAAATGAGTCAGTGATATAAACACAGCAAAAGACAGAAATGAATCACGAGAAAGGGCAGACATGCCAATAACATCAGACTACAGATACATTAAAAAATTCCCAAACACTGAAGACCTCAACTTGTCCCATGACTCGGGTCACAGAGTTCAGTCTGGACAATCTCACGCGACTCAAACTAAGCTCAAAAAGCCTAGCCTAAAACTATGAGTTTGTACAGAAAAATCTTTCTGTGATGATTATAATCTTCTCATTTCTTGTTTGAATTTATTTATGGACAAAATAATTTCTTTTATTATAGGAAAAAATATTTTAAGCTTCAATACCAAGAATTCATTATTGCTTTCAGCCACTGCCTACCACAGCAAACAAGTCAAGCTCCAGTCAAAAAACCAAACCTATCATTCCCCTGTTTTGTTCTTCCTTCATGTTTTAAGTACCTCCAAGCTTTTTGGATTTTTCTTAAATGTCCAAAACTGACTGCAGGAAAAGCTCTAACAACCAATTTCCCTCTAAGCTTGCAGCTCCTTTCCCAAAGCCCAGCATTTCCTGGTTTATTATCTGTCACTCCAAATCACCTACATTATAGACAGTATTCTAGATCTTGTGCTTCTCACAACATGAAGACAAAAATTTAGTTTTCCACAGCTATCCAGAAGAAGCTAGAAAGGCTTCCTTTCTGCTCAAAATCAACATTTAAAGGGAGGTGGAAGAGTATATCAGTGCTTATGACAGAGTAGAGTAATACTTAAGTATCAATTTTTATTTTCTATCAGGCACACTGAAGTTGCAGCTGTTGAGTGACATGAATTTGAGCTTTATGACAAATTCTGGCAGTCTGGACCTGAGACTTTATTTCCCTGATATTCCCTTCATCATTCTGCCCAGCTCTCACCACTCTAAACTCAGCATTTAGCCACCGTCTCCAACGTGACAGCAACCTTCTAATAAAGTTTTTGCGGGTGGCCTCCTCATTAAACTACAGTAAGTTCCTTAATAGAAAGTGAAACAATATTTACACGTATTCATTTCTAATCATACTTCAGCCAATCTCTATTCCATGGGCTCTTCATACTTATTCTGTCTTCTTGATACTGCTGTATGTGCATGGCTGAACAATGGTTTATAACTGATTCCATTTTCCTCCTCAAGACATGAAACAGTCTGGTTTCTGTAATTTCTTCCCTTTCAGAATCTGAAGGATTTTTCTGGGGCTTTAATACATAAGCCAATAGTTTTATACCACACTATTAGTAAATCTAGCCAGGACTCAAGATTTCACTTTTCTAAGCTCATTAATCCCTTTGATAACTTCTTGTAAAGTCTTGAGTTACTCTCTCCAACACCTTTATTGAAACATTTTGTTATTAATGCTAACACTAGTGCTCTTCCCTGAAAGCTTGTGCCCCTAATTTTTTCAACCAGTTGAGAAGACTTTAACAAGTCCCTTTCAGTTACTCTAATCATTCATCTGTTTCAGCAAATCCATACACAGAAACCAAACTGAGTCACCTTCAAACTACTTAGACCCAAGTTATCATCCATAATCAGCTTTTCATGCTACCCTCTACTCAAAATAATCAACTATACCTTTTGACTCAGTGATTACCTCTTGAAGGAATGTCTAAAATTTGGCCTGGAAATCAGAACTGTATTGTTTTGTGGAGATGCAGAAACCTGAAGGACAGCAATATCTCTCGATTAAATGCAAGTATGAACCATGCTTTTTTCTCCTCAAAATTCTTTCTTACTGTTCAGTAGGCATCCAGAGTTCAGGGTGGAAATGCTGATGCTTTGAGGCCAGCATACTTTTGACTCCATCCATAGAAGAGCAGAAACTGGAAAGCTATATGAAATGTATACTTTTCATGTTTAAATGCTGCAGTGTGTTTCTCAAAATATTTAAACAAGTAGGGAAATAAATCTCTGAAGTGGAAAGCTAATAAACATTCACATATGCATTTTGCTCATCCCTGAATGTGGTGGTAATTTAGTTATTCTCTTATTTATGCAGTGGGACAAAGAGCAGGAAAGATCATCAGTGAAAACTATTTGGCTGTCTGTTAATTTTCTTTACTCCTGGTTGTTTAACATTTATTTTTAAATTTATAACAAATGGATTTTTTTCTGTTTGGTAGGAAAGTAGGATGACAGATTGTGGGAAGGAAAATGTGAGCTATATGGAAAGAGCAAGAACAAGAAAAGGAGAGGGACTAATCCAACCAATTTGTTAATAGCAAGTGAAGAGTAGAAAATAAAAAAATAGCCTCTCCTAGCCCACCCCACCATGTCACAACAGGGATGTCCTGCATAGAACTTACTCCCAATAAAATATTACAAAAGCAGCTATTCTCCTCACAACAGGAGAGAAAGTCAATTTAGAACAGAAAGAACACTATAAACATTCAGAGAACATGAATGAAGCACCAAATATTAATCTAGAAGAAGAAAGCAAGATACCTCTTTCCAGAACAACAGGTATTCTACTCACCCTTTGTCATCAGCAACACTCAAAGAAAAGGCATTCAACCCCTGTTGAAAAATAACTGCAAGAGTCCATCTCAAAGAACCATTACAATGAAATAAGAACAAAAATAGGGGGTGATTCTACAGGAAAATTATTTAAATGCTTTCAGACAGTACATACCTGACCATCACCAATTTTTTCTTCATTTCTTGCCTGGGAAGTTGTGAAATGTCAAGGCTTTGAAGCAACAGTTCTCAGTTTCAAAAAACAATGCAACAGCTCTTTATCCCTTTCTTTTTTACCCAATCCTCTAAATTTCCTGCCGCCTTTAATTCCTTCAAAGACTGGAGAAGTGGAAATATTTCATCTAACATGCCAGTAAAATTACATGGGATAAATGAAATCACACCTGTGAACAACCAGTGGAGTGACTATAGCTAAAAAGGACAGAAGGAATAAACCTATAAATACATAAGCCTGGCTCTATTTAAATAAATAAAGAAAAAAAAAACAAAAAAAAAACCACAAAACCAAAGCAGAGCACAGTCCTAACAGACCAAGCAGTTGAAAGATTTCATCAACTACAACATGGGTCTACTAGAAACAGACAGTATAAGACAGATCTTTCTGCAGAAATCTAATCAATCCTCCAAATCATGAGATGGCAGAAATACAAAAGTACATGAAGAAATGGTTAAAATGGAGATGTCACTTAGATGTACTGCTAACTCTTGATTTGAACAAAATTTGGAAATTAAATTTCTTAAGGTTAGAGATATTGATTTTGTATTTATCATCAGTTAGAGTTTTGGTATATATATTGGCTGGCAACCAAAAACTTGCTAATGATTGAAAACTAGAAAGAATTCTCACTCGGTGGGTCAGTATGAAAGGCCAGTCCAAGAACCTCATACTACAATATTAGAAATGAGTTGAATGCAAATGGTAAAAAAAAAAAAATCATTTAGGGAAAATATATTTTTTAATTTAAAATTCTAATTTAATTTTTTTTTAAATTTTTTAAATTTTAAGTTCAGTAGGTCAGGAGTCAGCCTTCTGGAGACAGGACGAAACAACCTGGATGTAATTAGGACATGACATAGACAAGGTAGAAGGACAGTTTGAGATCCTGCAGTTGTGTTGAAGTTTGGTTTCCTCAGAAGCAGTCTACAGTTTCTTATCAGCCTTTAAAATTTAATAAAGCCAGACATTCAAGAGGTTGAAGGCCAGGATAGGAAGCTGGTCCTGCATGATACCCAGCTATTTCTGGAAAGCTGCTGAGTTGACCTCATGCAAGGATGGGTGCCTGCACCACTTCCATCTTCTCTCAAAACACTTTTCTCCCTATCAGTCCTAATACAGTGAAATAAGAATATGCTTACCAAGCAAACAAACTGCAGTGCTATCTTTCCCTGCAACTGAAATTAAATAGACTTCTAAGTTCCAAATGCATTTTTCCTCACTTGAAGTTCCTGACTTCTTGCCTGCATTTTACCATTCCAGCCTTAAAAACTACTAGCGTGGTTTTTAGATTAGATACCCAGTACCTATCCAGGCTAAGCCAAATCCTGGCCTGATTTAAACCCCAGGCAACTCTAAGTGAAATAATACAGAAGCCCTGAAAAACTCCTCCAAGACATACCTTGCTACATGGTAAAAGGCCCTTACCCAAAAGCATACTATACCATAACTGAAAATGTTTGTCTGGCACATCCCCAGAATTCATGACACCAGTTTCTGTTTTGCTCCCATCAGCCTACTTCCTTCAGAGAATATTTGCTCCCACCCATTGAACACTACTGTCTGAAAGCACATTTTCTATTTCACTGTTCCACAGTTGTCATTTGATCTGAAAAGAGATGAAGAGAAATCATTGCTACTAAAATATTTCACCTTGAGTACAGTCATATGTTTCCCCTTGTTGCTAATATCCATACACAGTGTATTAAAACTGAGTCCCATAAGTTTGCATTATTCAGGCATTTAATCATATGGAAAATGTGGTAATTTAATTAAAACAAGCAACATAGGTTAGATATCCCAAGGGATAAAGACCAAAATGATCTAATCCATTGAGTTTCCATTTCAAAAATGTATTAATATTAGAACAGAAGAAGACAGTAAAAAAAAAAATAAAAAAAGAAGGAAAAAAAAGGGAAGAAAAACCATGCTGTTCATTTGCAAATCAGTAGTCCAATACTAAGACAACTTCATCTTAGGAAGCCAAAACTTAAACTGCTCTGTCTCGTGTCTGCAGCGGGTGTTTGTCAGAACATAAGACAAGCAGCAATTACTTGCTGTACCACAGCAAAGTCTGGATTTATTTTTTCACATGAAAAAGGGAAGACAAAGTGTTATTAGGTTAAACATCACTGCTAAAGATGGCACCTGTCAGACAGACGTTCATGAAAGCTTTTCAGTCTTCCTTGCTATAAAGCACAGTGTTTAATTCTTCCCAAAACTTATGTCATGTACCTGGCACTCAACTTCAAAATGATTTATCAGACCACTATTGGGAGGAGAGAGCACAGGGGGAGGCAGATTCACACACAGATGTTTGCCATTCTGTCCCAAGTCCAGGATACATACACTCACTAAGCCAACCTTTTGTTTTCACATATTATTAAATAGCTGCTTTTCTCTTACTGAATAGTCTTTCGCTTCCCCTCCCTCTCACAAATCCCTCAAGCTTCAACCCTAATTCCAAAGCCTTTATAGAATTTGTCCGAAGTACTCCTCAGGCAGATTTCCATCAGTTATCAGCATCCTAGAAGGGCTCAGAGGTGCCTATGAAGAGGGACTGCAATGTTAAATTTATTTTATGCAATAAAAGTAGTTACTACATGCGGTGTTGACACATACTTACAGCATCGATGTAGCCATTTGCTCTCCTGTAATTCTGACTTTTTTTTACTTAAATTGACTCAAGCCTACAGTTCCTCTTTCCAAAACTCCAACAGAAATTAGCAAAAGATACAAGCCTGCATTTTTCTATACATGATAAAAAAAAAAAAAACAATACACAAAAGCATAGGCACTCTACTCATCTGGCCTATGTCTGCATAATTTCAGTGACATTCTCATAGTTTATATGTATTGTTGTAAAATACATCAACATATTATATACAAAAGTACTCAACTTCCCACACATTTTCAATAAACATTAAGCAATATTTTACCCTAGATGTAAATGTCCTTTCAATACTTTGCATCCTTTCCTTCCCAGTGTGTTCACATTTTACAATTTCTTTGGCTCATGCAGAGCAATTGAAGAAAATAGCAAATATTAAAAACAATCAAGATTTCACAATGTTATGCATGTTTGAAAACCATTGCAGTACATTATTTTCCATGATGCTGCTGCTCTTATTTTCATAGCTTAAGCTCATCTGCTAGCACAAGCATGCATTCCTTAATTTGATGAGAAAATACAAATAAGCCAACTCTACCTGGGGGCAAAGATGGGCCAGGAGTCTGCCCAGAGTCCTGTAACAGCCCCCAGAGGATCTCAAAATATCTGAACAGCCATGGGTTCAAAGAGTTTGATCTGGTGATCAAAGTGTGCATACCTGAAGCTTGTCACATAACTGAATTCTAAGGGACTCCTTCAGCTTCAATTTTACCAGAATAAAGAAGAGTGGGAACATTTCTGAAACATGTTTGCATTTCACGCTTTCCTTTTAACAATTTGTGTATCCTTTGCATGAGCTATTTTGTGCTGGGGGTTTAGGATCTTTCACAAAAAACAAAATCAAATATTGAGAAGAGAATGAAAAATGAACATAAGCAACATGAAACTTATGGATACCTACAACACCTAATACTGAAAAAATCTAAAAGCATTTTTCTCCCTCATTCCTTAGGGGGAAAACAAAGCAGCCTAGCAGCTTTTATTATTCATTATTCATTGTTGTGGGAAAAGCTAAACCAAAACATCACATTTAATTCAGTTTAAGTGAGAGAGCTCTGTAGACCTAGGCCACTTGCAGAAGAATCTCCAACTCCAGCCCTCACTCACTGGCCTCTGCATTCAGCACTGGGAGAGCCCAGCTGAGGCTGTGGGATAACAGGCTGCAGGCAACCTACAACCACACAGCCTGGTTTTTCCAGAACATTTATGTGTTTTGCCTACCGGTAATCTTTAATTTAACATAGTATGAATTATTTTAGCAAGTATCTAGTCCATCAAGATATCAAAGTTCCATCAGCTGGTCATGAGAATGGAGCTCACCTGAGCTGGCAGTCGTGGCTTGGAGGAACATAACGTGGTATAAATGACCATGTAACACAGGCTGACACTTACTGACGCTGAGGGACTGGTGCAGAGTTTTGCCAAGTCTAAATTATTTCAGGTACCCCTCTGCCTATGTTGACTTGCTATTATTTCTGGTTTGGGGGTGTTTTTGAAGACCCTCCAAGCCTTCAGAATTAACATAATAGGAAATGCTAACCCTTTTATACACTCATTATATTGCAAAGTTCCCAACCAACTGATCATCATCATCATAGGACTGTTATTTGTCACTAAAAACTCATACAATCAGCTGGGCATGACTTGCTTTACAAGTACACTAAGCCTGTTGTGCACCCATCTGGAATGCTTTTTGAGATAAAAACCACTGATAAATCCTCACTTTATCAAGAACACAACATGTTTTGCCTAAGGCAATCTGCTACTCAGTAGTCAGCCAGAGGAATGCCACATGCTATAAAATTTGAAGTGTTAAGTCCTTAAAACTGCTTATGCTCCAGAGTGCTAAAGATGCAGTAAGGAGGTAAATAATAACACAAACACCACCTCACTGGAAGCATCCCTTTGCCCAAACACAATTAAACACCATTAAGTTTATCCACAACAGGTATGGGTTTTTTCTGCTAAACTCTAGATATTACAATTGCTATATACTTTAAAAAAGCATTTTAGAGTCTGGCCCACAGTGTTTTAAAGGCCAAGTACAAAATATTTTAACTGGAGCAAGTAATTAAATTTAAAATTTTCCCAGGGAACACCCAAAAAGGTATTTTATTAGCATTTGAGGGGACTTAAGATGTCAGCTACTCAGAATTATAATTGTTAGATTACTAAATTAACAACAAGCAGATTGGACTCTTGTACCTTTCAGACAATATTACAGTCTGTCTTCTCCAAGCACTAGGGAGATAGAAGAGAAGTTTTTCATTCTCCAGTGCTGGCAGAGTCAAAGCTGCCAGGAATATGCTCTTCCTTTCTCAGCTGATGAAAATAAAAGAGAGAAAATAAACAAGGCAGAAGGGCAACATATGGCATAATGCAGTGGCAGAGATTCGTCACAAGGTTATGAAAACATGAAAGCTGTGATGCAGGAATCAACCACCAAACACTTCAGAAATGCAGAATATTGATGGAAGAAGTGCATTTTCATGGACATACATCAAGTGACAAGATTTTTATAGATAAAATATCTCATACTGTACCATAAAATGACAGGTGGGAAAAAATTACAGTCAGAAGCTCTCTCTTCCACACACTTCTTTAAAATTCTGACTCTCTTCCTGTGTAAAAAACTTCATCTCTGTCTTCCAGTCCCAAGAGTGTCTTGATCATTGCTATTACAAGAACTTTTAAAAAGTCATGTCTTTTGTATAGAAATTTTCTTCCTAGAAGGGGTGTGATTGTTGCTTTATTCACCATCATGCTGTTTTGCAAGAGAACTCATGGGCTTCAAAAGCACTGCAAAGTTACAGGTTGTAACAGAATTTCTGTGTGCGTTCATGTAACTCACAGGGCCTTAAGATGCAATTCAGATTATTCTTAAGACAACATTTAATATAAAATCTGCAAAAAAAACTTTGCCTCAGAACATTAGCTTGAAATGAAAATTTCAATTTTCAAATTGAAGTATTTTCAAAACTCTGAAGAAATCACTGAAGAATTTTAGATGAATTCTAGGAGGCTGCTTGGGATGTGAAGTGATTAAATTTCAGAGTATCAGTGCCAGTTCAGGTATTATGCATCCACCTTCAGCTGACTTTGCCTTTTTACCTTCCCTTTTTTTACTGCAATGAAAGCTATTCAACCCTTTGCAAAGCTCCTCCTCACTAAAAGCTTTTTTAGAAAAGAGAATCCAGGCAGAAACTGAAATTCTGAAAGACACAGGCATGATCCTCTTCAGAGGGGTGGGAAGAGAGCTACGTTCAGATGAGCTCAGATGAGAGCTACCTTCTAACATGAGCATTTCAAAGGTGAATGGTGGAAACTGTAAGGAGCCAGTGGGTACCAAACTGCAACCTGTAGCTCTGAAAACAAGTCCTGGAGAGATCAGCTTACAGTGCTTGAAGGGAAGAACAAGCACACGTCGTGCGCATCACTACCTCTTGCTTATACTCGACTTACATTTTCCAGTCATTTTAGACTCCCACAGAAGTTTCCTCTTGCTGACTTATATCCAGAAGTGGATCATGTGGACAAACTCTTTTACTGCGCTCTGAGTTGAAATTAAGAGTATTCTCATTATTAAACCCACAATAAGTATCCTTTAATATATATTATTCTACCCTCAGCTGTTTACACCTAGCTGTAACACAGGGGAAAGAATGCGAAGGCTAAATATAGCACTAAGTGAATTTCCAATGAAATGCACTTTCTTTGCTAGAACTGCAGAAATCTGAGAAAAATAAAAATAAAATCATCATGTCCTCAAAGGTCCATTCTAAGGTAGCAACAAAATTCTTCTCTCGGTATTGTTTTAGATAAGAATCCCACACCGTTTTGTTGGGGACAGGTAAGAATCAATCCCAACGAAGAAAAAGCAGCCTCCAAGAAGGTTCCAGCCCTGCTGTGACATCCTCAGGGTGGTTTTCTCTGTCCCTCTTGGCAGGCAAAGGAGCTCATGCTCTTCAAAAGGCACACAATATGCTTGGTTCAGAGACTCAAGTACTACAAGAGTTCCTGGAGTAACTTCCCTGAACAGAGCAGAAGACCATGGTATGCATAAAGGAGAGCTTAAAATGCGATCAGACTTAGCAAAATGAGAAACAAAGATAATAAACTACCAGCATAATTCATCACACTATTACCGAAGGTTGCTGAGAGATAATGTAACTCAACTGCACAGAAAAGAAAAATTGTTGTTGAAAGTCTGTGCCGATCTACATCTTCAACTGGCCTGTCAACCACAGGGGATTATGTGGGGTGGGGATCATCATAAAACCTGGCTGTCTCTGCCCACATGTTTTTTCATGAGTTGGCTTCATCTCATCTGGAACACTTGGGATGCTGTCTGGAAAGCAAAGGCAGCTACATTTCACTTGTCAAGGCAGGAGCCATAAAGAGGAATGAATAGCAGTCAAGCACGCAAAGGCCCTAGGTACAAAGTCCCTCATCACCTTTATTTTAGCCCAATCCATTGCACAGCTATATCATCTGGACAAAAACTGTGAGAATTCAGCCGTGCAAAGTACGTATTTTTTTTAATGTCTTTATGATCGCAAATTATTTCCACAAAAGTTAACTCTCCCTACAGAAAGCAACAGACTTCAGAAAGGGCCTTGGAGACTGGAAAGGATACGTCATTTTCCTGCCTGTGTATCTCACAATTTTATAAAGACATTATATGGACTGACATATTCAGCTCTTCATAAGCACCTGGAATTTACCAAATCTGATTAAAACAGGCTTCTAATCTTCTTCCTATCTTCAGTCACAGTATACAAAATCTGCAAAATTATCTCCACATACAAATAAAAGTTTTCAAAGAGTACCATAATAAAGTCAAATGGTTCATGTAAACAACAATAAATTAGTTTTATAAAATAAATTTCAGTTGCCTAAAAGGTTTTGTGATTGCAGTTTGCTTTACTTCTCCCGAAGTACAGCAAAGCAAACACCCTTTTTCCCAAGTCCACTGGATTATTTAGCAATAATCATGCGACTCAAATACCAATTCAGTAATGATCACCACACTTGATAAGAAAGTAATTAATAAATATGAGATTCTAGGTTTTTTCTGAGATTCAGTGAGTTACGTTTTTTTGCTGCAAAAACTATGCAGAACAGGTGATCTGTTGAGCAGGTAAGACAAGAAAACAGCACAAATCCAGATGCAAAGGGTACCCTCTTCATTTATCCTTTTTGCTTTGCCCCAAATACAGTATCATTGGACAAATACCTCATGATCAACAGATAATTATTTTTAATTATATTTTAATTATTTTTTTAAAAAAGATAATGTTTGCAGAAATGTAGGTAGGGACTTCCCCAGCAAGGTCTGCTACAAGTTAAATCACATCTGGTGTTTTGGTCACTCATTTCCAGCTGGCATTTACTACAACACAGCTTAGACAAACATAAATGAAAAAAATTGATTTTTTTATAGCAAAGTGGAAGAAAAGATGGTAAAGGTGTCTATCTTGGCTTCATTTCCCTACGATGATTCACACTCCATCTGCTGCCCTACTCTAATACTGACTCATAAGGGGCATGATTTCTTTTATTTCACAGTACTGATTTAATATTTTGTGCTTGCTGCAACAGCTACCTCTGCCAGTTCTTACAGAACCACACTCCTGATAGCATCAAACTGCCTTCCTAGGTTCTTGGTGCTTTTAATACCAATTGTGACATCACTTTCTCCTCAAAAGCCCATTTACTCATGCTAGTAACTAATATCATGATAAGGATGGTATTTCATACCTTTATTTCATCCCACATCTGCGGAGCAACACAAACACAGGATAAGAGAGCAATTCTTAAAAGTAACAAAAGAAATACAGACCCTTAACATGACTAGCTTAAATCCTATCCAAGTGACTTCAAATTTTTAGTGAGCATTTTTTTTATGCACTCAAAAAACACTCAAAGATGCTCCTGATGTCCAGGAGGACAAAGCAAGCATTCTGGAAAACCAGACTGATAGTACATGGAAAGGTATCAAGACAAGCTGAGATTTGCCAAAAGAGAAGCATTTTTTACAATGCTATCACTGCATTTGAGTCATTAAAGACAAATAACAAGGTGAGAACATTACTTGGAGACACATGCCAGATGCCCTATGCACTCTGTTACAGTAGTGAAGATCTAGAAAAAAAAGAAGCAATTTTTGCAGTAATGGCAAAAAAATGTTTTTGCAGTTTTGCATTATCTTCTTTAGAGATGTGTTTATTCTAGTTATTGGCAGCCTGTTTAGGTTTTTAAAAAAAGAAAGAGTGGCAAGGTAGCTCAGGTAGATCCACGTACTCTGATGATTTGGAACCTGCACACAAAACGAGTGCTCTTCAGGGGAAAAATTTTCCATTTAGCCCTCAAATTCTGCATTCCTCCTACTGTTCATTATCTTTCTATGAGGAGCTATACAATTTCTGACTCCAGATTTCTGCAAAACAGATTTGTGTGCCTCTCTAGAATATGGTACAAAGCCCAAAACACCTTCGTTTTTCAACAGAGGGGGAAAAAAAATGGCAATTGCTCACAAGTAGTTAAACACTTCATTTTCTCTTGCACATCTGAAACAGATCACACTTCAGTTTCAGGGGCATAAACACCTTTGTGCTGGTGCTCTTCTATTAGACAAGGCTGCACCTGGAATAAGTTTGATGACCTCCTGCGTTTGGAATACTGTCGTGTTCATTCACAGAGGAACCAAAAAGGTCTTAAATTTAAGTATTAAATTATAACACACACATGTACACGCCCACATGCACAACCCACACAGTGTATGAGATCTAGTTTAAATAACAATTTCTGTAATAAATTCAACATGCATTTGGAATAATGAAGATACATGAAATCAAATCTATGGGGGCCGAAGGAAAGGGTTTATGGTTACTGGAACTTTCTTTTCATGTTATAAGTTGCAAGATCTAACACTTTGTTTTATCTGATTATTCCAAAGAAGACAGAAAGTTGGAGTAACCCATACAGCAAATCTAACAGGCCTCCTGATATAAGTCACTATTTTATGTATGATACATAGAGCTTCATATTTACTGTTCATGGGTCTTGAATCTTTTCATCCTTCCTCACTTTCTGAAGCTAACCTCTTTCCAAAATAATTTGCACATAAAAAATCATTGTGGATGTCAGGCTACAAAAAACGAGCAGTAAAAAAAAAAAAAAAAAAAAAAGACATTTGTTTACACATATCATTCAAAACCATACCCTTTAAGAAGGTATCATTCTATCAAGCCTGTCCAAAACAGACTCTGAAGAAAACAGCTCACAATAATTCCCTACTACACAGTGCTTACTCTCTTGTGAATGAAGAGTCATTATATCTATTCTGCTCAGGGTTGCAGCAATTGTCCATGTCAGGATACCCTAATGAAGCCTGTCATTAGCATGCTGAGCCACTTCAGTAGCTTAGCACTTCTTTTTGTTCTCATTTTGTAATTTGGCATGTAATTTGCATTTCTATGAACTTCCAGGAGCTAAGCCTGCTGTGCTAGCAAGCCTGTGCTCCTGGGGAAACTCCAGGGTAGCTTCAGCTCACATTGTCACCTTCCAAATACTTAAAACATTTCAGTCATTCACATGTGTGCAAACGGATGCAAGCAAAACGTTTATCTTTGAATTTCAGTGCTTAATTGCTTTCCAAGACCAGTTTAGCAGTCTCTGATAAAGCACAATCCTGATTGACCAAAGCCCTTCGTTCTGAATTCCTAGAGAATATTCACCTATCCCTCAATTCAGCCCACAGACATGATGCTCTAATCCAGGCCAAACAGATGCCAACATTCAGATCAACTTCTGGAACTCACCTAAAGGACTTGCACCTCCAGTCTAGGAGGAGGGATTTTATACCTAGGCATTATTATGTGCGCCCTAAACTTTAGTACCTCTCTCTCCAGTAAGATAAAATAAGTCAACCTATTTAATTTTAAAAGTACTGTTTTCCTACAGAAGAATACTATCACAACTCACAGCTTTTTTGCTGACTCTTCTGAGAGCCTCTCCTCTAAATAGAATTAGACAAGCAATCAGTTTAGAACACATCTAAAAATGACAAAGTTTATTGCACGCTATACTGCAGAATACTGCCTAATATTTAACCTGTCATCCAGTCAGCATGGCTATGAAAGAGGAGAAAATTTCAAGGAACATCAAGACCAGACAATGCCACTGATACATTGAGATGCAACCAGTTTTCTTCTGAAACCTTCGCAAGGACAGCTTCAAAGTTTATGAGGATTTGCACAATTACAACTACAACTGAGAGTCAGTCCAGCTAGTCTAAGTACAAAGAATGTCCAAACATACCCTGTGAACTGCCAGCTGGGCTTGTTTAACTTGTATTTTAATAAAAGATGCTGAACACACTGAAATGACACTTGAAGGACACTGTGCCTTTGATTCTGCATTTAAAACCTAGTAAGTGTGATCTAAGAATATGTTAAAGCAAACATGTTTGTGAAGTAGTTGAAAGCACAAGCTAAAGATGTGCCTATGAGACAATGTATTAAATCCTGCATATGTTGACTCAGGATTAGCACAGATGATGGAGGGAAGATGGCATATGGGGAAATTAAAGCAACTTTAATTTAAAACAGATGTCTGGAAGGTTTCTCCCTATGTCTTTATTTTTTTAAAAAAATATATCACGAGGGCAACCAGCACAACACTCAGGTAAAAACAATGGGACCATTCAAAACAAACAGTAATAAAAGATGGAAAAGGGTATGAAAAGGAATGGGTTTTATAGGGGGCACATTTGTTTCTAGGTGAGGGCACATATATAAGTACAAACACCACAACTACATATACACATATTTAGACACAGAAACCTTGTGTGGTTATTCTGAAAGCAGCTCAAAACAACCACAAAAAGAATAACACTGCCAGTACCAAAGGGCTGGCATGCCATAAATAAAAAACAACTTAGAAAGCTCCATCTTCAGGTCTTTCCATCTATTCTAAAATTGACTGAATTTTTCATGTTGTTTGGAACGTCGTTTTTTCTGTGCCAGGACAAATGACCAAGACAGACTCAGAAACTGCTCAGTCATGACATTCTAATCAGTTCTTGAGCAAAATACTTTGGTTTTCATAGATCCTGTAAAAGTAATTAAGAAATCTTACACTCAGATGGTTTACACACCATATCCCTGAAAACTCCATTTATCAAAACTGCTTTTACTTCTCTATTGGAAAGGCACCATATCGAAAAGTTAAGAACATGCACATGCATGCACAAAAACAAATCATATCCACAAAATTCTTGCAAGTTTCCATGGAAAACTGTATAACTCTGTAACAACATTCATTTTTATTATGCACCTTTAACCAGCATTTTGTTTGCCCACTAATTCAGCTTTTGGGATTACTTTTAACTTTCCAGCTCTTGAAGTAACACCAAACTGCAGCCATTTGGTTCTTACATCAGATTCTGAAATGATTCTTCAGTTTCCCCTCAGTTTTGGAGTTTCCATTAGGACAGCACCTGTCTATGATCCAGAGAGGAAAAGTTGTCCTAGCCAGCATTTATTCCTTGTCAAGGTTATGTTTTATAGTTCATAATTACTTGTATGACTATCTTTCTAATAGCCAGGTTAGAGTCTCATTTTGCTGAATACTACATCAGTATCTTTTTTAAAAGTTTATGAAGAAGTAATTGCAGGTGAAGGAAAAATTCTGGAGGTACTGCAGGGAGGGCAGCCACTTCCAGGAATTACCTATCCATACCCATGTTAATCACATGAGTCTCATGTTCTGCTGTGAACTAGAAGTTATTTGTATGCTGTTTCCGAGGTGGGAAATGTAAACACTGCAACACCACCCAAAATATTTCATAACACAGTGTGTACTTATCCAAATAGGGGAAGAACATTTCCCCAGAATCACACCTGAAAGGCATAAGCAGTTTTGTTTTTCTGGAGTAGCTGGGGATAGGGCAATATATCTCAACTACCTCCAACCAACTGCTTGAGCACTGATCAGCAGATTTATAAATGGTAACGTGAGCAGTGAAGAGCCTTGGTGGCCACAAGAAAGATGTTGCTGGTCTGCTGAAAGCCACAAGAGACACAGGAGCTGCCCCAGGCAGTTTTATCCTCCCTTGCTACTTCGGGTACAAATCAGACTATTACTCATTATGGGGAAAACCAGAGTCACAACATGAAGTGTGAATAAAATAATTACATTTGATACATGGGACAGATTCCATGCTATTAAAAGCTTTCTGGAAACACAAGTCTTTACTTTAAGTTCTGTTAGAAAACCAACCATAGTTACAGGGAGCTCTGGATCTTCCCAGATGATGGCCTGTCAACTGCAAGAACACATTTCTGAATTGCTGCAGCAGTGAGAGCATGCCATGCTGTCCAAATAGCTTTTTTTTCATGTTGAACTACTTTTTTGGCAAATATCTGTTCAGGAATCTTAAAATCCCAAAAAGTATCCTCACAACTGCAAGAAACTGCCATGCCAAATGTTAAGCAGGACTTATTTTATGCCGCAGAACTTATTTTATGCCACAGAATAAAGCACAGGAGGTAAAATCCCACCCCTAATAATCTCCTTTAGGAGCAGAACACAGACCAGAAGGGCAGCTGAATTATTATTTTGCCACTTTCAGACAAAAAGTGATTAACAAAAAGAAACACAGTAATACAGAAAAGCAACCAGAAGCTCAAAGCTACATGACTTCATCCTTCTCAAAACTTTCTAGAATCAAATAGTCTAGAGAACATTCAAGTTTAAACCTGTAGTAAAATTTCAGAATCCAGCTTGATTCTATTTCATATACATCACCTTTACTTCACCCAAAATGCTGGTCAAAATCATAAGAAACTCTACAAGCAACTTCACCGTCTAAATTAAATACAAGCACAGTTACATGGAAATAAAGTGAGGGCAAGAAAAGGACAGGAAAAGCTGACAATTAAAGCAGTGTAAGGAAAGTTTCTCATTCCGGAAAAATACAGACAACACAGGCTCACAGCGCTTTTGATCTTTAAATCACTATTTAAACCACTATTTGAAAGGAACTGCTGAATTACAAGTGTATTGAATATCTGAGTCTCTAATTTCACATGGAAAGAAGAAGTCTGTAAGGAAAGTCAAGATATTAATCAAAGTATCTTACAAGTTTTTGAGGGAAGAACTACAGACTGTAATGGAACTGTGGATTGTTATCATTTACTGAACCTAAACATTAAAAAAACCTATTTGTTCTGACTGGGAATTTATTTTTAACAGAGCTGTCATACATGCCAAAATATTCTCTACAGACACAACTGGCATAAATTTGGGGGTACCAGTGAGAACAGCACACCAAGAAAAGCTAGCACCTAGCTTTCCAGTTCCATGCTTAGCCTGTGAGCCTAGTTTGGCAAAACCAAATTTCTCCTCTCAAATGAACCAGGTTTTAGGTAGACATTACTAAATGCACCTCTACCTGAAAATTACCCAGTGTCACAGCTAGCAACAGAACAAGAAATGCATTTTCTTCAAGGGGGCAGTGCAAATGTATTTTATTGACTTATGGCAGAACTGACAGAAGCAGGCATTTTGACTGTTCCAATGTTTAAGGCTGGAAAGAGGGGAGATCATAGCTTGCCATAAGTCTGGCCCAACAAAGTATAAAGCTCTGTACGCAGGGACTCCCACCTCCTCCCCATCCCTTGAGACAAATCATTATATATTTTGCAGGGAAAAAAGAGAGAAGGGGAAAAGCAAAGAATCATCACAGGGTTGTTATTTTCCTTCTTAGGTAGCCAAAGGCTTGGATGGATCCCGAATTTCACCCATCCCAAACACAACCAACAATATGCCACGACATGTTACCATAGGAGCTCACCCCTCAGCCTGAGAGACAGAACCTGAGGTATTTCTGTGACATCTGAAATTGTCATCTCCTCCTGGGAGGCTTGGGGACAATTCAAATCCCACCTAACATGGTTGCAAACTGACAATTAACTCCAGAACAGAGCTTCTGAAAACAGCCATGAATTAGTGGATAAGCCTTTCCACAATGTCACTATAACTTGAAGCACACGGGCAAACTCACAGTCACTACTGCAGCCTAGAGACTTCCACTCATGTTTAAATGGGTTTTAACATTCAAATCGAGCAGGAGTCCAAGCAATTCCAGTGAACAGCTCAGGACCAGAGCCAAGGTGGCAGGACACCCCTGTTGTGGAGTGCCATCAGCCAGTGCCATCTACCTCTTCAAGTACAAGTGACAGCTCTGTGAGTGCCAAAGGCTGCCAGCACACTCCACACCTCGTTCCATCAGATGGAACTGAATAGCCACAAAACCTATGGTAAGCAGTCACTACAGCTGGGCAGGCACACAATTTCCACTTGGCAGGGATCTCCAGAACTAGCAGGAACAGAGGAAATAGCAGTGCAAGCCTCAAACCGAACCCAATTGTCATTCAGTAGTTAGAGGGAAGAGAAAACCTGCACACAAAGACTGTTCGCTCTATTTCTGGACCAGAGACATAAACAAAATGTCAAACAATAAGAGAGGAAACTGGATTTTTGTGGCTCAGCTGCCAGAACAAAGAATGGAATCTCGACTTTCAGCTCCATCTCCTCAGAGGAAGCTCCCCGAAGGATAAAAGGACAGCTTAACAAAGTGAGATGCTGAACCCAGCAGCCCCAAGTTTCTCACTCTCGTCCCTGCAGTCACAGAAAAGCGGAGCCATCCGCGCCAGCCCTTGGCACAGAGACCAAGAACGGAGCACAGGGGAGTCCGCCGGGCTGAGAGGAGAAGTGGGAGCCTCCAAAGGCAGCAGCCAGCCCCACAGAAACAAAGCAGCTGGCAGGAGACACTGTGATGGAGGACACCGGGTCTGTCTGCTGAGTGGAACGACAACAGCCCCATCATAAACCCCCAAAGACAAGGATAGGGATAGCTGTGCACAAAGGCAAAGAAAACAGTACTACTAGTACTGCTTTTAACAGCCTTATTAATTCTCAGAAGCACTCCCGACAAGACTTTATTCAATTTTCACCCCATGTGTTCCATCTAATGGGAGCTGTATTATGTTTCACATTGAAGGTAATTACCTCTTGAAATTTTTGTGTACAGGGGAGTAAATGCTTTAATTTTCTGCAGGTGTCTTGGACACATTCCTTACAAATGCTCTGACCTAAAATGAGGTGTGCATTCCTGTTTTACAGGGCTGCTCTCAAATAAGGATGGTTTATATTTGCAGGCCAATCTGAAGTCATTTATCCCATCCTTTAAACAGAGATGTATATAATATGTTCTAACATCACCACAACATAAACAAGAACTGCTCCAGTGAAACTGATTTTCTACCAAAACCCTTCTATTGCTAGTTACCAGAATGCTGAGAATATTCATGGCTCAGGATTTTACAGACCAAGACCAGGAGGCTGCTTCCTCATCACTTCATATGAGGCATCCTTGCAAAATTTCCTGGAAAGGCCAGCACAAAACACTACAAGCTCCACCATCTCCTTGACTTAGCAACTTTTACATGAATTGGAACAGCAAAACCTTAATTCTCTTCTCCTGTTTTCAAAAACAATAGAGATTTTTTTAAAATTATATAAAAAATTATCAGAATACAGTCCCAATGAAAACACTTTTACCAGCTGCATGATTTTGGTAACAAAGCCCTATTATCAGGCCATAAGTTACTGAAACTTTAAAAGTTTCAGTATATCATCTAGCTGAGTTTTACTGGGCAGAAGAATCCAATGTACTTTGTACAACAACTAATGTTTTCATTATTTTTTGAAACGAGGGTGGTTGCTAAGCTATTCAACAAATTAACTGTTACATTCATAGTTCTTGAATTATATCAGCCAAAGCACCACAGTAAAACACAAATGAAAGCATAGTCTGGAAAAAACAAAATCAGCTGCCCATCACCAACACTTTCCATAGATATAAAGTGAAGAAAGAGCAGTACCACAGCCTAAGCAGCACTTCTGAACCATCCAGAAAACCAGCTTCAAAACAATTGTCCTTATTTTGGAATAAACAGACCTTTCCAGTCTTACTGGAGGCTGTTACTGAGGCTACTTCCTGAAAAGGTTTCTGATGCAGGTCACCACTGCTCTTCCACATGCAGCTGATCATCTTCAAGGAATTCACTATGCTGACACCAAGCTTGGGTTGCTTCTGCTGGAGCTTCTCTACTTGTTATAACAATACTGACATATTCTTTAGAAAAGGGATTGGAACTGGAGCTTTTGTACAATATAAATCCATGCCCAGAATGAAGCAGGAGGGAGAAGGATCGCATCTGTTTTCCTCCATATGCAATTCTTCCTTTGATTGAAACATTTCCAGTTGGACTCTGCTTTGACTCTGAAACATTTGAGAAGCTTTGGCTTTGACAGTCCTTCATGTTTTGAACAAGAAAAAAGCTACCCTATGTTTATTGCTCCCTGCACCTTTCTTAAATAATGGATTACTTTGCTGAAGGATGTAACATGAGGAGCACCTCCTTCACCAAGTCATAGCTTTATTAAAGATTAGTAAAATATACATAAAGAATTGGAGCTTTTCTGTTCACTCTCACTCCACAGGTGCATTTTCCAGGTTTGCCTGGATTTGGCTTATAGTTTAACCAGAAATAACCCCTCTAAAACATATTCAGGCAGTTATTTTAGAGTATAAAATACTTCCATGTAAAAGTACTTTTCCTACCTTGCTCTAAAGGCAGGATTTGGGTTTTCCTACTCCCTCTCATACAAGTGATTGATCCAATTTTGCTCAAGCCTTCCAAAAAATGCATACATGGCCACAAACCAAGATATAGAACAATTCATCTGTAAGGCTAAATGTTTCACAAGCCATCTGCAAATAGGGCTTTACAAGAGGAACCATTTTGTTACCTTAACCATACAGCGAGAGCAGCAGCCATAACATAACATTCAGAAGGAAGGATTACAGCTGTAAAAAATGTTCACAATGAAGTCATAAACTACACAATGTGCCCCTTTTGAATTTCTTTACAAACACAAAACTTTTATGAAAAGGCTAACTAAGATTCACACATCTTTAGAGAGAATATGGGCCAGTTTATGGAACGCACATAAACCCCTATGAAACAGTTCTTTTTCTATTTTTTTTTTTTCTCCATGAACCTGAAACTCAAAATAAAAATCATGGGGTGCAGACCCACGTGGAGAGTAAAATTGCTGTACATGAAGCCCCCAGAACAAAACACACTATGTTTTGCACAGCTCATTAGGATGACAATTATAGGAACTGGGACCACTTAGCAGAGCTCTTCAAGAAGCCAAGAGCATTCTTAAGTGGGGGATGGGAATATATGCTCCAGTTTGCCTGCAAGCCTGAAACAAGCTTAATTAAAAGTTTCAGAAATGTTAAATCACATTAATTTGCTGCCCTGGCAAACTGCCTGCTACAGCTCTGCAGCCTCTATAAATGCAAGTCTGCAGCACCATTACTGAAACCCCTTCCTGAGTCAGGCTATTCAAGCCCTTTGTGGTTGTGGATTTCTGACTTTTAAAAAGCCACTGAAGTAAAGCTCAAGACAGACTCAACGCTATCTCAGGTTTGAAAGGAAGAAAGGCCCATG
Organism: Cinclus cinclus; assembly: GCF_963662255.1. Classification (NCBI taxonomy): domain Eukaryota; kingdom Metazoa; phylum Chordata; class Aves; order Passeriformes; family Cinclidae; genus Cinclus; species Cinclus cinclus. The sequence continues at coordinate 68,158,231 of NC_085050.1, read as the reverse complement.
GATTCCTTCCTGATAGTGTTTCTGATAGAAAACTTTGTCAAGAAACAAAGCATCCTGCCTCTCTACAGCAGGATCAAATCCAGATGGCTTATAAAAAGTACACATAATCCTACATTATATGGATGTCTATTCAAGAATTATTTTCAGTTTAATACACATGACAGGACAAGGGGGCATATATGAATATTATAAGAAAAAATTATTTGAAGCAGATGTCAGGAAGCCCTGTTGCATGCAAAAAAAAATAAAAAACAGGAATAGTTGTAAAAGCCAAAGGAGTGGATTTCTGCAGGTACAAACACTGGATCCATTCACAAGCAATTGGATATCACATTGGGTGGACTACGGCCAAAGAGTCAAAAACTGACTGACAAGTACTTTAAATACATTTGGTGCAGCAGTGTAGAGTGTAATTAAGGCTGCACTGAATGTCACACCTAGGACCAGCCAGGGATAACAGCATTTCCAAAGATTTCCTTTCTTAATGACTTAATGATACATTTTTGAGTTGAAGATGATATTCCCAGTGTAGAGCACCTCAGACCACTAATTAACTGAAATTTATATTTAACCCTCTTCCCTCTTTTTAACTACACACACGAACCACGGAAAGAAGCCCAAACAGCATTAAAAAATGCTCTACAAGAAAAAAAAAAAGGAGGAAAAAAATAGAGGGGGACAGAGGGGTTGGGGAGGGAGGCAAAGTTATTGCAAATTCAAAATATGGACCATACAGAACCCCAAAAGCTTTCACACTTAAAGCCTCAGAAAATATATATTTTTATTATTATTCTATATACGAATAGCTTTCATTCAGATCAGATTTATTCTGTTTCAGATCAAAGGGATAAGAAAGCATTTAGAAAGTTTAGAAGAACTTAGAAGTAACAGGGAATACCGTGAATTCTTTTCAAATCTAGAGACTCATACACACCAACATTCACAATCACAGTTTGCAAACGTAAGGATTTTTATTTCCCCTGCTCTGGCTCAGATGCCTTTTAAACCATATTGGTAGCACACTGCCCCATATGGCAGTGTTCCTTAGCAAACCTGCACAAGAGCTTGGGGCCATATTCCTCATTTAAAGGCCTCAGTAACTTTTCCAGGGGGAGTGAATGTGGCCCAAGCCATCACTTCAAAGCAATATTGCAAATGGTTGAACTGAGTGGCAACAGTTTTTCACAGAGCTACCATGTGTAGGGGTTAGCCTCAAAGTTTCTGGAAAAGGTTCTTTTTGCACACAATGCACAAAATTAACAAGGGATTCTCAAGCCCTCTGTAAAAGTTAATCTTTCTTATGTGTATAACTGAAAATCATTTCCAACAATTAAGCTATAACTTAAAGTCGACCGTGATGACATGCTTCTTATCTTGTTTTAACCAATAATCTGCCATTTACACCAGAAACCACTTTCTCAATTTTTAGCATCTAAAAGATTTTATGATTTAGAAATTATGAGTAATGAATTAAAATTTTAGAGATTAGCAAAGATTAGTAATTAAATGCTTAAAGCTTCTTGCAATTAGTACAGGAGATTGCTGACATGTAACCAGGTTCACCACCTGTGGTAGTTCATTTATAGCTTGGAAGGAAACCAGAATGTTCCCTAAATTTTCTTTGTTCACCTCAGGAAAGGGTATTATAGGCAGGTCAGAGGCAGACAGGCCAGACAGAAATGCCTTTTAAGAATAAAGTCTTTGACAGTACATTCAATTTTTTCTGAGAAAGAGACGTTTTCAAATTACTGATTAGCAAGGAGAGGCTTGGTGTTTGCTAGACTCAGACCTTTGCATTTAATGTGCCCATATATCTTTCAAATTGAGACAAAGTTCAACACATTTTACCCACCAATAATTTCTTTGAACTTCATCTGGAGCATCCTCTTTTCTCAGAACTGTCCTAATGCACTCATCCTAAGGCAGCTCAGAATGACAGGTATTTGGGAAGACCAAGCATCTCACAGCCATCCTGCTTCCATACAGGTCCAAGCTCTTCCCCCTGCCTTGGGCATTGATCACTCAAGGAATTCCACCATAGGCAAGGCAAGTCTGCCCCTACACAGCTGCTTAGCATAAAAAGCCCAGCACAGGTGCAGCCCACACTACAGCAATGTATGTCACATCCAAAAGCCAATAACAGAAAAAAGTAAAGCAGCACAAACAGAACAAATGTTTTCCTGAGAATGGTATCAGGCATCAAATTATGTTTAACACCTGGTACATGGGAAAAGAAAGCCACTACTCTCATGGTGAATCTTCACCATTGTAGTGAACATGACAGTGCCACTCCAGTTAAAGCATTTCCCAGGGTGGAGCATGGGGATCCTGCACCCCAGCACTTCAGGGAGGGCATTTTTCACTAAGAACTAAACTTCCATTTACATTTCTTGTCCATGGTTCTCACCCTCAGATATCAGGGTGGTGGCACATCAGCAAGATGACATTTGCCCAAGAAACCTAAATTTAGCTACAAACTTTAAAACCACTTCCAGGTTCTCTAATGCAGACATAGGGTTTGACTACCCAGATCTAAGAATGGGGGGGGGGTGTGGATCTGTCCGCTTAGATCTGAAGATCTGTCTGATCTTCTTCATCAAGAACAATACAACTTCTTAGCACAACTTAAACTAACCCAGCCCCTGCTTTAGGGAACAAGACCTTTGTCTGCTGGAACAATCGCCCGCCAAAAATTTACAAACTTTGTCATCAGTTAAAAACTGGCAGAGGGGTTCACAGGTCTAGGGCCTTAGAAATACAGTACTTGACAGTTCACTAATTATTCATGCCACTAATTAAATTTAACTCTATCTTTTTTTCCCTTATTCTGACATCACCCAGCATCCCATATGATTAAAAAAATTAAATTTTTTTGTTTAAAAAACAAAACCTATAAAATCTCTCAGAAGAAGGAGATAGAATATTTTCCTGGGTGACTTTGAGACTAGAAAAGAAACAGTTAAGGGTCTGGCAAGCCTGAGTTTCACTCTTTCCTGACTTTTATCATGTAAATGTGAAAAGACATCTAAAGACTGAACCTGTAGATCTAGCATTCTTATTTTAATGCACTCTCCAAAACAATGAGTTCTAACTCTAAAGAGCCAGCTACGATATTTTTTTAAAGTGCACATGAATCTATAGGATTTATAATGCAAACATGTAGTTTATTATCTGCTTCACTAATGAAAAGCAACTAAAACAAATACACAGGTCAGCAAGTACCTTTGAGATGGCAAAAAAGAGACTTCAGAGAACACTGTTTATAAAAGACACTGATCACTCTCCTAGTTAGCTATTTTATATTGCTAATAAAGCACTGGAATCCCCGAGTCACATTCTTAATCAACTTCATAAATGATTTGCCCAAGTATCCTATCACTACTTAAGCATAACATAGTTTATTATTCACTCATGAGCTTCTGACTTTTAGCTAGTATCAGATTTTGCTTCAAGCACACCCATATAGAGGTGAAATAAAGATATCATTATCTGAGATTTCCTCATTTGTTACTCTTCTTTCCCACTACCTGTACTTTCCACTGTGTCTGCAGTTTAAAGTATAACTCAAGTATAACTTTGGTCAAGCAAAAAAAAAAAAAAAAAAAAAAAAAAAAATTGAGTTTTGTGCTGTTTTAGGCCATATTCTTTATGTTCAGGCTTTTGCTCCAGTTACAAGCTAAATCCTGTGGGTAAACCAAAGAACAGCGGTCCTGAGTTACGAGTTGTGGTAAGAATCTTGTAACACCATGTTGGACTTATCGGAAATATTCCTGGTCTATTAACCTAATAAAACTGTGCTTAAAACCTTCCTTTTGTCTGTCTTCAATTACCTGCATGTCCAGACCAGTACTCTCTTGTCAAAGGCCTGCTGTTGTAATTCTCACTCTCTAACACCATGTGGTTTTAGTTTCATCCTGGATTTCTCTCCATATACCTTTTTTCCCCTTCTTTTATACACATCTCTGCCCCTCCCTTATGCCATGACTTCAGAAGCAAAACTGTTTCTCAAGAAAAGTGGTGCTGCTGCATGAGGGTTTAGATGTCAGTGTGATGACATGGGCTGTAGCTCTCTGTGTGCCAGAGCTTTTCCAGATAGAAAAATGTAAACAAAATAAACACAACAGTGCATTTTGTATGACAACAAGGAAGCTCAGCCAAAATTTGAAGGCAGTGACTTGTATACATTCATGTAAGGAAGAAGCTTGGCTCAGTTACCATAGTATGCAGAATTCACTGAACATACTGGAACAGAGAATGCCAATAGCTTCAACCAGATCTAAGTGCTATTTACATGATTCAGCAGCAGTTCCCAATTGGCTGGCTCACAGGCCTGACCCCTCATTAAGAATTTCCCCTCTATTGGAATGTTTTGAAGTTTCCATGAACTGAAATCCTGAATTCTGTTCACCTCTAATAACAGGTTCAAGTCCAGTAAAGTCGAACCCAAAACTCTTCAGATACCAGAGTATCACCCTCACATCATACTTAAAACCATCTTGACTTTTTGTTTCATGGAAAAGAAAGTTTGTAAGATGACTTTTGGAGTCCCTGAGACAATATACGTCCCTGGTCTCCTGTGCTTTCATGCCCTGTAAGCCACTCTCACCATGAAGATTGTAGCCAGCTAATTTACAGTCCTCATGCAACGTCAGGCTATTTGCAAATTAGATTCTGTTATACAGCACATATGAAAGGTTATTGCTGGTCACACCTTTCTGGAGAGGGAATTCTAACAAGCCAGTTTGCCACACCCGGCATGGTTAGCAGAGCCATGAGCACCAAGTGGAATTTAGGCTAGAACAATAAGCCTGAGCTCTGGTTTTAACTTCTGAAGTGCAAATAAAATACAGCTTAAATTTGTTGGGTGTTTTGTGGGTTGATTTTGGGCTTTTTTAAAGACTTCTCCCAGGGTCCTGTCTTGCTCTTGAATGCTTAAAAAGAGCTGTAAGTTAATGAAAGATCACTATGTTCCCACACACATAAAAATAAGGTAAATATCACAGAAAGATGTAAGCACTCAAAAAAATTATAGATACACAAACAAGCCTTTCTTTATAAACACAGTAACAGACATGCAGGCTCTCCCATCCACTTAGCATAGGAATTGCTGCCGAACTAACTTCATTACAACTCTGAAAATAGCTGGATATTTCCAAATGCCAATCAGAAGCTTCAGACTCCAAGGCAGTGACACACTCTTTGCCTCTTAATACAACAGACATCGTGTCTGCAGTTTCTGGTGAACCGGCAGGGCATCCTGGCATCCCAGTGAGATTCCTACGGAAGGAGAGGAGTTGAAGGAATACAGCTGTTGTCACAGGGGAAAATGTCACTGATTAAGATTTCAGTGCTCTTTTGTTTTCTGCAGCACTTCAAAATAGAAATCACACACGTTTTCAGCAGACCAAAGCATTCACTCAGAAATCACTATCAGTGCCACTTCCCAAAGCCGCATGCCCTCGGAAATCCAGAGAGCTAAAATAATACTGGGTTGTACCTTTGTTCTTATCAAAAGCATCAAATCTTTCAGAGCCATAGCAGCTTATGAATGAGAGAAATCTGAATTCTATGCCAAGAGCATTTCCTAGAGATCAAAAAAAGCCTGTTTATTTGAATTTGAAAATACAGTGTGATTAATTTTTTTTTTTTCTCTCCATGTAGTGTGCTGGAGTTCAGTCTCATATAATGCTCAAGCTTGTCGATGAATGGAAAGAATAAGTAAACTGGAAAACAGATCAAAATTTTTATTCAGATAATACTTATATTTGGAAGCCTGACCATCTAAAATATTCAAGGAACAGAGGGGAAAACACCAAGTCAGAAAAAACAATTATGTTATTATTACTGTTCATTTGAAACAGAAAAATCCACGTGCATTTCCATGGCTCAGTTTTTCCCACAAAATGGAAAACTAATTCCCTTTTAGTCAAAACGAGACCTACTTTTATTTTCTATTTCTTGTGGAGTAATCAGACTTGCAAGAGAAAAAGAGAGAAGCTAGCAAGGAGAGATATATCTGTCACCCTGACCAGAAAAAAAACAGGGAGCCCCCTTGGTCTCATATCCTGGTAAACTTCCCACTACATAACACAGCCTTTTCAGGGGCAAAATTCTCCATTTACCTATTCCTTCTGTCAAGCAGAACCTATATATTAGTATTTCAAATAGAACTTGCAGCCATTGATCTTATGGACAACAAATCTGCCAGTAAGGTTCTCTGCTCTCAGCTTCTGCTCTGAAGGGCAGAACTCAACTTGCCAGACACAAAAGTCTTCATAATCATTGTACTGCCTTACTCTAAAAGTAAGGCAATAACAAGAAAAATGTGTTTAGAAGGCCACAGATTTAAGACAGTTGAGCAGCTTTCCAACAGATAGAAATGTTTGATGCAATCATCTTCTCCCTCTTTCACAAAGAGTTCACAATAAGAATTTGCTTTCTTTGTATTTACAAGCTTTTATTTTGTTGTGGTCACGAAGGATTTGTCACCATGAAAAGCCTAAAGTCACTGCCTTCATCTCTGACAAATCTTGGGAAAGCCTAAAGCCTTGACTGACTTTCAAACACAGAAATTGTTATGAACACAAACCATGACAAAGATGTCAATGGGTCACCTAGAGGGAGACCTCACATTTCTGTGCAAAGGATGATCGTGCAAGGTAACATTGGATGTGCCACAAGCAAGAAATAAAATCAAGCACAGCATGTACTGGCTTCACAAGACCCTGAAGGTGCTCCAACCAAACTTCAGGACATTTTCTGGGCCAGGTAGGTCTTGAAGCCTGAGGAGAAACACTCCGTGATGATTTTGCAGTCAGTTACAAAAAACATTCTGCTTTTGGGGAATTGAACCACTGTGACCAAGGCAAAGTTATTTGCAGCAACTTTCTGGAGTAAAAAAGTTTTTCCAACTGATGTACATGGAATTCTCACACAAATGCCAGTTTTTCATCTTAAAATATTTGGGTTTTGGGAGGCTGGGGGAAAGGTTGTTAGTTGGATTCAGTTTTTTAATCAATAACCCTAAAATAAAAAGAATAATAAAAATAAATATAATAATAATAATAATAATAATAGGAATTCTCAGAACATCCCTTCCTAGCACAATAACAGGAAATAAGAAAGCCAAAATCCAGGCAGGTTTTTCAGGACTTTCTTGAATGGAATAGCACCATTTTTTACAATGTAAGTAAAACAATGTGTGGAGGCATACACATTCCATTCCTAACAGCACCTACAAAGTGGAAAAAGTTCATTTCCATTAAGTAAGGCTTTCCTTGCTGAGAACATCATCTCAAGAACCATCCCAGGCCCCACTAGTCTCACTGTCACTGAACAAGTAACCATTAGCAAGCTTTTGGGACAGAGGATGTGGCACAAAACTGGATAAAACTTGCAGGACAGATGGATGCTAGGAGTGGAGCCCTGGAGACTCTGCTCTCTGGAACACAGCTTTGCAGCCACTGCCATCTGCTCAGCACTGCTTTGAGGAAAGATGAACCTAACCCATAAAACTTCTAACAGGATGCCTTAAAAAAAAAAAGAACCAAACCAAAATTTTCCTCTTAAGAAAATACCTTTCTGCCAAACTTTGGTGTCAGTTCTCAAAGTTCAAAGGTCTGCATGAATAATTTCCAAATCCCATGTAAACCTAAGTTGAACCAGGATTTTTCCATAAGTTGTTTCAAGATTTGAAAAGTCACTGAAATTTTGAATGGTAACAATAAAAAAAATTGTCAAAAAATATGTCGAAATATGTCAAGAAACATACTTGACGCTAATTATCTTCCTTTGTCTTCATCACCACCTATTCTCTTTAGTAAAATGACCTCACAGCAAATTAAAAAAACCCCTCACAGATCACAAGCTGCTTTGTCCTGAGAGCAAGAGGAGTAAGAGAAATAGTCCCTGCCACAGGATAGACAGTGAGGCAGCCTGACTACAGCAGATCTGTCTCACTTGGACTAAGCCATCATGTGATCAGGTCTGCTGCATTTCCCACACTTCCATTCACAAGACAAAGACACCATCAATAAAATCAAATTTCAATCCAGAAGTAAAAGAATTACACTAATGGGTGTTAATTTTGTGTTTTCTTCCTGTGTCTAAGGGAAAAAAATATATACACACATTTTTTAAATGGTAGAAAGAAAATGAGCTATCCCCCAGCTCATGCCAAGGGCTAGGGAGGGACTAGAGGCTCCTTGGGCCCCCATTTTTTTGCTCCCATCATATGAGAGGGCCCAGCCTGGTTGCTCAGATCTGTGTCCCACACACTAATCCCAGCTCCTTTTATCACAAGAGAGTTCTGAAGCACAGGGCTGTGGCTCTGACTGTGGTTTGAGGCTTCCCAGCTGCTCACAAAGGCCATGGGCAGGGCAGCTTTAATGACAGAGACACAACTGAGAGTATTTCCAATCTGCCAAGTATTTCCAAGCTCCTAGTGGGGTGACCACTCTTGTCACTTTGTTTTAGAGTCTGTGCAAGTTCATTCATTACTACCAGGAGTAAAGGGAAAGCTCAATTACAAACATAAGCTTTTGCAGGAAAGTGTTAACCAACGTTAATTAAATCTTGGTTTCAGCATACTGTTCATCTTGAAGAAATCTGGTCATAACACGTGACAAGTCAAAAAAAGAACAGAACAAAGTTCTCCAGTTGCATTGCCCACAGTGATCACACTGAATTGCTCACCTGAATTGAAATAAAAATCTGGGATGAGACTTCACATTTGAGACTTTGGCTGCTGACACAGGATATTACACCAGGTGCTTGTAAACTCAGTACCAGAATATGAAGAAGGCAAAAAATATTTCTGAGAAGGTTCTTTAATGAAAACAGCAAACATTTTCAGTATGGGCATCACTGCAAAGGCATGACAAGCATGTCCAAGGCAGGTCCCTGAAGGAGAGTGGCAAGCAAGCTCCTTTAGGAAGAAAGAAACGAGCAAAGTCTGTTCCAGAACTCCCTAGAAGCCCCTGTTTCAGCCTAAATGGAACTGAACAGAAGTTTTACTGGAATCAAATGAAAACTCAACTGAAATTTAGTTGCAATTAGATTTGAAATAGAAGCCATTCCTTGAGCTCAGATCCATAAGTCTCAGGAGTGGCAACTGCTCACACTTGCATGGTGGTACAAAGTGTCAACCTTGTACATCCCATCAGTACAGTTATGACCAAGGTTTGACCATTAGAGAAACTGAAACAACATTTCACAAAGAAAAGAAACCCATTTAAAAAATAACTTTTCTTGTTTTCCAGAGGGGGGAAGAAAAGTGAAAACCCTTTATGAAGAACAGTAAGGTTAATCACAAACACCATAAAGGTAGTGGTAGCAGCCAAAGGCTTGAGTGTAGTCCACAGAGTCCTTAGAGGCTCATGCCTGACTGCCAGATGTATGGCAGCAACAAAATGGAAGGGATCATAAAAGCAATTCCACCACAACTTCTAGAAGCAAAACCCTGAAAGCTATTTTCTTTGTAAGAAATTAGGGACAAAAATGCAAGCTGGCTGCTGCAGAAGCAAGAAAACATAACACAGTATTATCTGTACTCATTTTTATAGTTCATCCGGTTGTGGCAGCAAGTTAATGCTGTTTTCCAAGAGTCATTCACAGCTAAAATATCTCTTGGGAGAAGAACAGCTTTGTATATGCCTGTAATATACTAGCTACTACTTCAGCTGAGAACACAAAGATCTGGTTGAAATTAGCATATTTTTCTTTGTGGCCACAGAGGCCTCTAAACATAGAAATGTTTGAATATTTCCAAACTCTGTGGCTGAGTGTTGAAAAGTCTGCTTGATTTTTCTCAAAATTCTAATGAACAACATTAGCAGTATTTAAGATATGTATTAGAATCGAGGGGTTTGAGATCTGACAATTTTTAAGTTGATTTTAATGTGTCTACAGACATCCCAAAGCACACTACAGAGATGTTAGCACATGATACTGAAGAGCATTTAGCATGTGTTTCAGCCTGTCCTCCTTATCAGCCAGAACACTTTCTGCATCACGAGATACTTCATTGTGTCATCTTCGAGTGCACAAACCCTGCCCTGCACGGGATTGCTATCTCTGTACCTAGACTGACTCAAAATTCTGCTTCCACTACTAAGAATTACTCCAATACATTAGGGGAAGATTGGAAAGTGTAAGCTTGATAAAAATATTTAGAATTGGTGTACTGGAGAGGAACTGAGTGTGCAAAGTACTTTTAATACAGTTCTAAACATTTCTGTCTTATTTCTAATGAAATGCCTTCACCAAAGAAGCAGCCTCAAAAAAAGAATCAACTAACTTACCAACAGTACGACAAAGCAGAAAACAGGCAGCTTCCCTTCAATGTGTTAGTCCTGAAGAACCTCAAGATTTTTTAAATCCAAACTACACTCTAACCTGTCTGATTCAATCTTCTCCCCTGACTAATATTCGTCAAAAGACAGCAGAAGAAATGAGAAGTTCTTTCTGTGAGAAGTTTTTGGTTCTTTATAAGGAAAGAGCATTTGTTCTTCGATGAAATAAAACCTATAAGTTTTTAATTAGAAAATACTCTACAGTTCTCCCTTCCAGTACATTTTTTTTTTTCAATATTCCACCTCTTTTTTCTTAAGATCCATCTATCTATTTCTCTAACACACAGCTGTGGAAATATTCATTCTGCACACAAATTCTGGATGGATTTCAGAACCTGAAAAATGTCTGGCCAAGTTGCAAATGGCAGGTAGATTCACAAGTATATATTTGGGCATGTAAACCAGTGCACTGAAAGGTTATAGTTGATTGATGAGTTTTAAATGAAGGGCTGACTTCAGTGCCCTAAATCTCCATCCCATTCCATGGAAACCAGGATATGGACAAGCAGAAACCAGAAAAGAGGGGATTGGTACATGCAACTTTCCCTTTTCTCCCTGGGAAGCTGAGGCATGAGCAGCATTAACTCCAGGTCTTACAGTGGCTTCCAGGACAGTTGATGTACATTATACATTACAGCCTAATGTATACCCAAGAGAAAGAAAACCATGACAATTTTATTTTCAGTCTAAAGCAATATTTTTGCATGCCTTTTGGTTTGTACACATGGTGTCAGAATCCTCCCTTTTACACCACAGCTGCCTTCTCAAGGAAGTAACTGTTACCAGCACCATCTCTTCTGTCAGTACTGTCAGCACAAGGACTGCAAACCAGTGTCACAAGTCCCTCTTCATTATAAAACACATTGAAACTAATTTAACCTGAGGCAAGTCACTGTGCAATAGACGGGCTTCATGAGGTCTCAACTGAGCAAATGGTCTACAGATAGAGAAAAACATCATGCTACCAATTCAGGTGTGAAATGTATTTTTTGGTACAATTAGTTACTTTGACTTTCCACATCTTTGATCGGCACTTTTTTATAATTCATTTTCTGTTTCAATGTAATATGTACATCTAAAATTCATTTTCTGTTTCAGACTACCTAGGGGTAGTTCCAGATTATTAACTGCTAGGATGTGGCCATCAGGTTTGTGCTGCCATTTGAGGAGTTACAGCTACCACATGGACATTTCACTTGCTATGACCCCACATGAGTCATATCCTCATGCAGTTTGAGTTTCACCTGTTTGCATTTGCATTAATAAACAGCATAGTGAAAGCCTTAGAAAAGCAGGTATAAAATTCTGGGTGAAGATGATCTCAAAAGATTCAGGCTGGACATCTTTGAGGTTGACATTCCCTCGTACATGTGATGTGCTCCCTTTTCCTCCACTGTGTTTCTTATAAGGACACCTTGCTCTCTCCTGAATTGCACCGGTATTTTGGGGCAGATGATTGCTGCTCTAGTGCCTCTTCGTAGCCTCAGAGGCCTTTGCAGAAGGACCTTATACCTTAATTGATTTAGCATTTTCAGTTGTAAAAGGTACTTCTAAAATACAATGTTACTGGTAAGGAATGAAGGGATTGAATTTTTGCTGTGCTCGCTGATCTCTTCATTGTCTACTTGCAAAGATACAAAATTGCACAGAAGTGCCCCACAAAGCCCAGAAGACAAGAAGAAAATGCAGATTGTGAGATCCCCTTGGACAGGATAAATCAAGATAGACAAGAGGAAAGAAGAAACTTCTGAAAGGATGAGAGCTAACCCAGCCCAATGCCTTTTGTTCTTTACTCCTAGGGAACAGGGGGTTGCAGGTGACATCAGATGAGAAATTCAGGCACAGCAAATATCTCAAACAGATAATATTCAACATTCTGCCGGAAGTTTGTTCTACTGCAGATGGCTATTAAATTCCCTATCAAAAATCCCCTATTAAAACTGGAATGCGGGGATTTTTTTCTTTCAATCCAAAATATAATTTAAAAAGAAAAAAACTTCAAACTCCATAGTTAATCTACACTTGGGAATGAACCTACCTTAAAAGGCATACTGCTTCAATGGCTTAAATAACTGCCTCTCGCAATTTTTATGACTTCGGTCTCCAAAAAGTCTGGTTTATGTTCAATGGGGTGGAGTAGAAGACAAGTCTGTGGTATATTGCATCATGTGCACAGAAGGGTAAACATAATCTGAATTGGAAAAATTAACTGGTAGGAACTAAATCATAGTTTAAAAAGTCTTCTGTCTCCTAAGCAGCCTGATTATTTACAGTAATTTTTCATCCAAAGACACAACATGGTTTCTAAGGATGTTTACAGCTGAGGGCAACTGAGAAAACACAGTGAATCTCTTGGCTGTGTGTCAGTATTTCTGGACAGTGAGAAGAGACAGCTCTATTGTCGTGGGAAACATAAAAGTACACAGAAGGGGGAACGTAACACCACATGATAAATCCTCATCTTCTCTAGTTTGCCCATGTGGCTGCTACACAAGCCACAGTTACAATAACAAAGCTAGGGAGCCTCCAAAAGGGTGCTCCTCATCTATGCCTCAGCTCCCTGCAGCAGGAAGACAATGAAGCCACTGACTTTTAGATAATTAGCGACATTAGATGTGTAATGATTTGAAGTTCAAAGGGGGCAGAAGGGCAGAACCAACAGCCTTCCAACAGTAGAGACTATCTGCTCAAATTTCTTCTGCTCATTCTGAAATGCTAACGTTTTGGGCTTGATTACCAAACTTCTAATCATCAGCTGTCAAAAAAAAAAAAGTGTAGCCTCTCTTGAGAGAACTTTTCCTGCTATGGCGTGATGGTTTATCCAGAATACACTCAGCAATACTACTTTGACCAAGTGAACAAGCTTCATGCTATGGGATACAGGGCTCTACACAGTTATTTCAGAGGATTCCTGTAGATGCACATACACCCAGCTCAGTGAATGACTGGGTAAATTCTTTTATCCATTCCCAGATGCCTGTACACAAATGTATGTAGCCTGGGGAACAAGTGGGCAGCTAGAGACATGCATATGCCTGCATTGGTGTATCACTGACCTCACAGAGCTATGGTGGGATGGCTTCTGTGACTGCAATGTTGGAATGGAAGGATTTAGGTTTGTGAGGAAAGACAGATTAGGGAGACCTGGTGAGGATGTGGATCTCTATGTTAATGACCAGCTGAAGAGTATGGAACCCTGCATGGGGGAGGATGAGGACTCAGCCATGCTACCCAAGCCAGGAAAGGCAAATGCAGGGACTGGGGGAATGAGGACCCTGAGCCCAGTGTAGGAGAGGATCAGGTTTGAGAACATATAAGGAACCTGAATGTGCACAAGTCCATGGGACCTGATGAGATTCAGCGACATGTCCTGAAGGAACTAGCAGACAAAGTTGCTAAGCCACTAACCATTTCTGAAAAATTACGGCTGTTAGGTAAAGTTCCTGACAGTTGGAAAAGGGGAAATATAATCCCTTATATTTTAAGAAAAGGGAAAGGAGGCGACCCAAGGAATTACAGACCAGTCAGTCTCACCTCTCTGCAAGGTCATGGAGCAGATTCTCCTGGAAACTATGCTAAGACACATGGAAAATGAAGAGGTGGCTGCTAACAGCCTCTATGGCTTTACAAAGGGGAAATCATCTCTGGTGAGACTCTGTACAATTCTGGCATCCCCAAAATAATGACACAGAACTGTTGGAGCAAGTCCAGATGAGGGTGACAAGGTTGATGAGGACTGGAGCACCTACCCTGTGAGGACTGGCTGAGAAAGTTGGGGCTGCTCAGTCTGGAGAAGACTGAGTGGAGAATTCAGAGTAACCTCCCAGTATCTGAAGGGAACCAATAAGGAAATGGGAGAGGGACTCTTCACCAGGAGCTGTAGTGATGGGACAAAGGGTGGCAGACACAAATTGAAAGGAGGGGAGGGGTGGAATTTAGGTTAGATAATAGGAAGAAATCTTTGACTGTGAGTGTGGTGAGACACCAGAGCAGGCTGCCCAGGGAGGCTGTGGGTGGCCCAACCCTGGCAGTGTTCAAACCCAGGTTGGATAAGGCCTTGAGCAGTCTGGTCTAGCAGATGTCTCTGCCCATGGCAAGGGGGTTGGGACTAGATGATCTCTAAGGTCCCTTTTAACCCCTTGAGATTTTACGAATCTCTGAAAGTGACCATAACTTCATTAACATGCATATAGCTAGCAACACAAATTGCCACATTCAGATGCCATGAAATATATTCATGAGGTCCAGATCAGATTCAGACCCTGAAAGTACACTTCTCATAAGATCTTGAAGTGCTGTGCACATATTATTCAACTCAAAAAGAGGGCAGAATTAGTGTTGTGGTAGTACCTATTTACAGAGTCGTCACAGTAACAAAAACACACACTAGTCTACAGTCACTGGTGATGAAAACCCTTGATTACATCAGAGAGGCCATTAATCGTTACTGTACCCTTACTCTACCTAAGATGCTCTTCCTCATTACCTCTCAAATAAGAATTATTTTGATCTAAATTAAGATTAGGATTGAATTAAACCAAATTAAGGGATCTAGTAAAGGTTATAGGCATGTTATAATAGGATTGTGAAATAATTCTACATTAACTGTCTGTGGCTGAGCCCTCCTCACATTTTGTTTTAATAAAAGAGAATGGATTGAGCAGAACCTTTTGAGGACAGATGCAGCAGCAGCATCTCTCTCCCAAGCTGTTTAAGATGGGGCCACAGATCCTCCAAGGCTGTCTCAGGAGTTAGTGATGCAGCTATGCTGGATTACCTCTTCCAGGGCAATAATCAAATGTCTGGGTTAGGCTTTGGGGGTTTGAGATGGTATTTGTTGTGGGGTTTGGGATTATTTTTCCTTAAATCTTCATAAGTCCTCAAAAATCTTTAAATAGGAGCTTAAATCTGAAATCAAGCAGTTAGGGGAGATAAGATTTATCTTACTTGTATAATCCTGGTTTAGGTTAGCAGAAAAAAAAAACAAAACAAACAGCTGTTGGTGAATTTCCTTTCCTTGAGCACCTGTCACAACAGACAGATTCTTACGCCTTGCTACCCAAACTAATTCCAAGCAAAGCTATATTTATGAAACTTCTGCCTTGCCCCTTTTTTTTTATTGCAGTTAGTTTAGGGTTGAATATTGGCTGAATATTTTTTAAACTATATATTTATGTCCTAAGTACCAGAAGGAGGATCACTTATTTGTCATGAGGTCTGAGTAATAGCAGCCAGTCAAAAAAATAACTTCCCACCCAGAGCCCCATGCACAGCAGTGGAAACACACCATGTGTACCTTTTGGGCTACATTTAGTCACATTTCTGGGTAAAAACTGCTGCATCTTACAAACAAATAAAAACATCTTAATCAGAAATGCAGTTTTACTAAAATGCCTTTCTCCTCAGGCTACGACTACATTCTTGAATCACGTGTTGACCAATACCTTCAGACAATTGGTTCATGCTCTTATAAGGCCTTATCCTTTATGAAAACTGCTGTGAATTCTATAGGAAGCCAACACAATTAAAACAGTTTAACTGGAATTTCACCAGAATTTCACAGAAGGTAATCAGTCTTTACTATTAATGAGGTAATACACACAAAAAATAAAACCTGAGAGATCAACTCCCATAATTTTTAAAATGTTTTTTAAAATGTAACTTTGTTATTAATTGTAACTTTGTATTAATTTATTTATTCCTTATATACCAGATACTGTTAATGTGCCTGAATGTGATGGATACAGGCTTGAATAAACGGACTCAAGCTGAATACTGTGGGGTCCTTTCCTCTTAAC
Source organism: Cinclus cinclus (assembly GCF_963662255.1). Lineage (NCBI taxonomy): Eukaryota > Metazoa > Chordata > Aves > Passeriformes > Cinclidae > Cinclus > Cinclus cinclus. Next base: position 68,142,081 of record NC_085050.1, on the reverse strand, counting down.
TACCTCCTTCAGCAATTCTGTAAGTCTCAAGCATTATTGTGAACCAACCCAAGGAAAAAAAAAAAAACACAAAAAATGAACAAACACACCTCAAAATATAAACAAGGAAGAGAAAAAAAAGCCTCTTTAGTCAGCTTAAAGGTATAACCTCTGCACCATCTAGTGCTGGCTGCAACAAGCAGAATTAATGCCATGACAAAAATTCCTCTCAATTACAGCAATTCTATTCAATATATGGATGGGCACAACCTTTCAAAATGTCTCTTTGAGAAAAGAAGATGAGAACTTGCTATTTTCTAAGGTGATAATGAATGGCATCTTCCACTTCATTAAAGGTTATATTCAGCAGAAATAAAACTATGACATGTAACTGAATAAAACAAATGAGGTTCTATTTGTTTAAACTAATTTTCCTAGATCTTCTGATGAAAAGCAAGAAACATTTGTGAAAGCAACTGAAACAGGTTACATTTGACAGATTTGTGCTGCAATACCAAACAGCAACAGGAACTCAAAAGAATGGGTTTTCTAATTCAATAATTTGATGAATTGTTGATTTCCTCAGAAACAAATGAATGTGCAGCTTCTTTCTGGGAGAAGAATTGTGGACTTTGATCTTGATTCCAGTATAAGAAAAATGTTTCTACATTTCCATCTCAGGAGAGACCTGGAATCTTGAGATTAGGATTTGGGATATTTTTTCCTGAGGTAATACGTTTAAAATCTGAAAAAAAAAAAAAATTAAAACCCATAAACTTTAACTATAAACCATATCCTTCAGAACTGATTCCTTGGTGTTTGGTTTTTATCCCCCCAGGAAAACCACATTTTAAAATATAAGACACTTCCAGCTTTGAGTCACTATAGTCACTCACTGTTTCTTTGGCATTTTGTATCACTTTGGAATTTCTAATTATCTGTTGTTGAGATTATTACTCATTAAGGATGTGAGAGCAAATGTAGCAACATTGATTCCCCTGTTCCCCCACACAACAGGTACTGGGTAATCAATAGTAATTCTCAATTCAGGTATGTGATGCCTAGACTTGGAAGGACCCCCTTTAATCTCATGGCAACATTCAATCCTTGGAAGTATCTCTGTTGAAGACACAAATATCAACTGGCAAGATTAACACAAAGAAAAGGCAGGCAACAAGTATCTATAAATTCCTGGAATTTATCAAAGGAAACAACGAATGAGTCCATGGACCAGCTTCATATCATCTGGATTGCATTTAATCATGTACAAGTCCTTAGATACCAAATATAAATACCAAGTGAAGGCTGAGTGTCTGTGCATATTAATTAGTTTGAGTTCATGTATCACAGAGTCCAGGGCTCAGGTGAAAAGAACCCCCTGCCTCTGTTCTGGGTGGTTTCCAAAGTTACCACACAAAGGCTCATAGGTGAAGGCATTCCAGTACCTCTTAACTTCTTTCAGTCATTAGTGTCAGGGACATGAACTACAGTAACGGAGCTCATCTGCAAAGCAGAACAGAAGGCAAAATGTGTATGGCTGTAGTGTTCAAGTGAATGTGCTGTTTAACTAGAAACACTGACCTCAGCTGTAGAAGTTTGGTCTTGAATGAGAATAAACTCCAGGATTCAGAACTCCCGCTCCATTTCCTGAACTTTAACTGAGTACCCTGTCAATTTCTCCTGTTTTCTCCCCAAATATAAAAGGCATGAAAAATTTGGTGTTTTTCAATTTTTAAGTCTGAGTTCTGCAAAATTTATCTGAAATGATAACAGATATTACATTTCAGATGTCAATAAAATTGGAAGGCAAAAGATAAATCTGTAATTAATACAGTTTTAGTCACACTCTTTCAAACTATAAGGAACGACAATTCGCAACACTGGCTAAATACAGCATTTTCTTTCCTCATATTCTAGTCTCCTACCTTCTGAAATGGTTGCTTAAGGGGAAAAAAAAAAAAGTATGTTCCCTTGGGCTCCAAAGAGTCAGCAATGAAATATCAGGCTTAAGAGGCAATAAAGGAAGACATCCTAGTCCATAAAAATCTAGTAAGAATGTTTAATTGATTTAAAGCCATAAAAAACCCTTTCAGTTTAGTGTGCAACTCAAAACAGAAGCATTCCTGCAGCACATAAGGAAAACATATCAGCAATAGGACTTGATACCTCTAGAGGACAAGTGGCTTCAGGGCTTACTTTATGCAAACACCTTCAGCCACAATGCAAAGGAAAAAAACAAGATTTAATTTTTTAACTTAGTCAGCCTTTAAGAATAAAGAATACTTTAAAAATGTCCCCCTTTAAACTTAATAAGATTTACTAAAATGACTTGTGAACACAAATCACAATTTCACGATGCCAGTATGTTCTTCACAACTCTTTCATTCCTCTTCATTCATTTTTAGATAACGATAATAGCAATAAACAAAATAAACTGGCAACATTTCCAGTTTCAAGACTGGAAAGACAGAGGAATTTTCTCAAATTGCTTTAGAAAGGGGTCATAGTAAAACCAGGCACAACATCCTTAAAAAAGCATGCCATGTTTTTTTCCACTGTATTTAAGGGCAGCACCAACCAGCACAGACCCACCCAGAGCACTCTAATTTGAGGCAAGCTCAGAGAAGTTTTGCACATCCACAGTATCAGGGAAAGATCTCTGTTCTTAGATGATAGAACTAACACACCAGAGCAAGCCTAGCCACATTTATCTGATGATGGACCTTGCTAATTAGGATCATATTAAGCCACCAGTTGGCCAACACATCAGTGACAATTCTGCTCGGTTTATTAACACCACATTTCAATGCTAAATCAAGTGAACTTTCAGTGAGAGCCAAACATCTGTGCACACATTTCTTCTGAGGAGCACTCTCCCTCTGTGCTGGCAGCAACTCTCCTCTCTAACCTTTCAGACAGATACTCCCCGCAGCATTTTGAGAGCTGCAGGCCTCATCAGATCCATCCCATCCCAACAAAGTACTCAGGGTCACACACTGTATCAACAGCCTCATCCAACAGCACTGCAAACACCCACCTTCCCATTTTAAAGAGGGCCTGAGGACAAGGAACTGCTCTCCAGGTGCCTGCAAACCTCATGTCAAGGCCCGGCTCTCAGAAAGCAGCAAAGCAATTTCTCAAACTTATTCATTTCTTAATGTTCTATAAACAATCTAATATATGATTTTCTAAATATTAACTCCCTGCTTCATGTCTACCGAAGTGTTTTTAGATCAAAAGCCTGGGAAGCATTTCACAGTGGAACAGGCAAAACCAAAACAATGCACGAAACCAGAGTACACGATTGCATTGTAGCACTGACTAAATTCTCTGACACATTTGCATGGAGGAGTGTGGTATGAGAACCACGCACAACCAAGAAGTCTTCAATCACACAAAGGCCTGCAGAAGAGAAGGGAATAGAGAAAATGAGAGCTGAGCAGGGCCAACCCCTGCTAGAGCAAATCCTGCCTGCTAGGAGGATCGCTCACAGCAGTGCATTTTCTGCTGATTACCAGCTGTAGAAAAGCCAAACACTTTTTTTTCTAGAGGTGAGGCATTGCCAGTGACATCCCCTGTGCTACGTACAAAGAACTTTCCACAGATTCTACATGAGGCCAAAAAGCCTTTTGTTGTCTGTCGACAGCTTGAAGACAAAATTGGAGAAGTCAATTTGTCTCCAGATATCCCACTGAAATTTCTAGCTGTGGAAAAGCAGAATCAAAATGCCTCTAAAATTCAAGAGGTGAACTCAAAAGCTATTAAGGCATTTAACATTATTCATACTGAGTTTGGGGTCAAAAGAGTCACCATGTGTACCACTGAGCACCTGAATCACAGCTAACACCCAAGCTTGTAAAATGTCTGTACAACATGCAGACCAGAAGGGAATGGTGTCAGTGTTTGGGTATGTTTCATCCTGATTTGACAGAAGGCAGCAGCCTAAGGGTGTTTTTTCATCACTGAATACAAGAAAATACCCATCCTTCTGATTCAGAGTGGCCTACACACTGCAGTCAACTGCTGCTTGGTTTCATAACTGGATAATCTTTATTCCCTATTGTGATAGGAAAGTTTTCATTGTGTGTCAGGTCAGTGACTGGACTAATCTATATTATTGTCACGGCCTCAAAAACAGGACATACGGAAACAGAACTTACCACAGCACCTCTGATGCCTTTGTTATCCCAAACCACAAAACCTACACAAGCAAATTTCAATTAATTGGATTCAATCCAGAAATCCACAGGCAGACTTACTGCCCATTGATTCCACTTATAAGGAACTGCAGCTTTAGGTAGGACTGCTCTTCTTGATTAGTCAGACAGATTTAAGAGTTTAATTAACTTAGATTAATCAAGCACTGGCTGAAGGCTAATAAATCCTAATTAACAAAGATTATCTCCAAATATCTACTAAAGACTAACCTCAGTTATCTTTTGGCCACAGAAAGCTAATTTGACAGTAAAAGCAGTTTTAAGTAAGAAGATCAGGAATTATTTGTAGGCAACATTTTTAAAGAAAATCCTCTTTAAAAAGTTAACTCTTTCATCATCAATATCCAGCAGGCACATGGTTTAACACTGTCTAAACAGCACTTGAAGATTCTAAATGAATTGCTCAATTCAGAAATGTTGAACTGTCCAGCCTGCCACCAGTTTCAGTGAGACTAGATGTAACAATCTAGTATCTCTTAAAAGATACTAGAAAACCTATGTATCTTTTAAAAATACGAGTCAAAACATTTAAGAGCTCAGAGCCAGCGAAAACCCTCAAGGTGAGTATTTTTTTTTTATATTATATATATGCGTATATAAGAAATATTTATTGCTGGAATATTATTTTTATATATATATTCCAGCCACAGTATCAGTGTTAGATATTGAGCTTAGCACAAAAAACCCCAATGTGTTTGTACCCTTACATTTTCCACGCTAACAAACTGCAGAGCTTTCCTCCATCTAGAAAAAGGATGAACCTTCCTTTCTTGAAAACAGAAACATCTGTTTTCTCAAGACATCTGCTAAAGAAGCAAGAGCAGGATGTAAACTGCTTAGTCAAATAGTTTAAAGATAATGAAGAAATAATTAATTACAAGGAAAAAAACTCCAAGATTAAGATCTGCTTGTAATTAGCTGTACTCAAAAAGCCAAAACACTATGCTCAGAGAAATAGAATTAATGAGTTCTTGAGAGCTCCTGATGATTCTCACTAACGCAGTGATAAAAGGGTGCTGCAATCTGCTCCAAATATTTACTGGGCAGGACCTGTGGAGCTGGGTTCCCCTTCTTGCAGCCAGGCATATGCTGGAACACTATGTTTTCATGCTGTGCCCAAGTCCCATTAGACTTGGCAGAGCCATAACCTATGGATTATGAGCCTTGCATGCAGCCAAAGACAGCTTTACCAGCACAGCTTGACTTGGGCCAAGCGCAACAGCATGAAAATATATTATGCTTTGGGGCACTTGTGGAGATTTCATTGATGAAGGATACATGGGATCTGATCCTCCACAAGCCAGCAATTTATTATAAGGTTATGGAAGTCAAAGGAACATGCCATTTACATTTATTTAACAAAAAAAAAAGTTTATGTCCAGTTCCTGTTTTTCCAGTGATGGATGTTCTTGAACACAAATGGATCAAACTTGAAAAATAAAATCAACTCAAAATGCAAACATGCTTTTTTTCTGAAAGACTTAATGGTAGTCAAACTACTTTTATTATTTCACTTTGTATTCCTGTCTATGATGGATTCAAGTTTCTTTTAACCCATTAGTTTTAAAAATTTTTACTTCTTTCCACATTCATTTCTTCTAACCTTAGAAATAAAATCTTTTTGATGTCTTATTAATTTCACCTTCCAACAGGAGAACAAAAGAAAACTATGCAGCACTGCTACTAGGATTGGGAAAGTACAGGATGGCTCAGTCCTTTTGATGGTGAAGCCAGTTCCAACCCATCTCCCCTTTTCTGCTGTCAGCTCGTGAATTCCACAGCCCAGTCACACTGTGGGAACAGCAAGAGGCAGGGCTGAGCTGCCAGCTGCCCAGTGTTAAACTGCCTGACTGGACACCAAAGAACACACCTCCACCTGGGGGCCAAAGGGCTCCTCAGAGGCAGAATTCTCCCTCCCCAGCAGCACTGGCTTTTTGGGTACATGCCACAAAATTGTAGGGAACAGAAAATGGCATCAGGAGCCATTTCACAGAGGAAACTTTGCCAAGACCAATGCTCTACACAGCAGCTGGTGATCTGGGTGAGCAAAAGGGAACTCTGTCTCCTTTTTTCCAACAATTTTTTATTTCTTTACCTACAGCAACATATTCTTCTACACCAGATAAGGGCAAGGAAGGCACTCTCCCCAGTTATCTACCTTGGCAGCTTATTGAAAAGAAATCAGCCCGCAGGCAGCACTAGGCTTACAGCCTGCTAGTTAGGCCATTCAGGCACAGGTAATTTTACTCCATATTTAGAGGGCATTGTCAGGTGAGGTCATAAAATCCCTCAGTTGCCCTTCAATATTTCTTTTTCATTAACCATAGTGAAAAATTCTAGAAAGAATTTTTTTTTTTTTATACCAAGAGAAAAATGCTGATTTGTAGAAACAAAATTGTAGAGGAACTGATACTGTCAAAGATCTTTCAATGAAAGCCAGACCCAACAGACTAGCCAGCCCACCCACAGGCAAGCTCCCGAGGGGGCAGTCTTCTTGGCAGACCTCCTAAGCTCAGTTTTGCAAAGAAAAATTAGTTGGAAACATTAAAATTTCCACAGTATGGATGTCCCAGTTCCCACACAGCTTCCATGTTAATTGGCTGGGTGAAGGAAAAAACCAAAAAAAACCAAAAAAAAAAAAAAAAACCAAAAAAAAAAAAAACAAAAACAAAAAACCAGAAAGAACTAAGTACCTAAACTGTAGACTCATCGTCTCAGGAAATCAAAACCAACAGTCAATAGCACTCTTCGCCATTTATCAGGACACAATGTGCCATCAGCTAAATTAAATGCAGGAGGAGAGACTCTACCACCATAATCACAAAGAAAGACGTGGTACAGAAGCGCTGATTGTCCAAGAGAAAGGAGGGGAAAGGCTTGTATCCACTCTTAACAGAGAGGAGCGAAGCTGCGTGTGGTTCAGGTGCTTCTCCTTCCTTTGAGCTCAAGACTTAAGGGGAAAAAGGTTTACACCACCAGCTTACCCACCTCAACACACAAAATCCAAATTGTTAGAATTGTCACTTAATATTGGAATAAACCTCTTGGCATGAATTATTCTCCCTGCAATTTTCATACAGGCATTCTGAACACAATTGTGAAAACAACCTCCCTTCACCTAGTAGCAAAAACGAATAACACCTAGGTGAAAAGATCAAAGATTATTACTCTATACAAATAACAGCTGGCATAAAACAGCCATGAGCCACTCTGTAAATTAAGTCTGCAATTTTAATCTACTTAAACTTTGTGAGAAAATTCCGATTTTTTTCCCACAGTAACACAGTGCAGGGATGCTTCCAAACTCATAATAATTAAGCAAGTCCGCTCCTGCTAACTCATCAGACTAGGTAGGAAAATGGAGTTCTAAAATAACCTTTCTCCAAAAATCTGTTTCGTGAAAGACCAAGACTGAGAAAGCTGCTCTCTCTGTTTTGTTTTCTGTGCTGGCAGCTACCATACGTATCACATCCATATGTACATACGATGTCCTGATGTACACATGTGCTTATCTTCCCCATCAGCTGCACAAGTGTTCATCTTGGCTAGGAAAGCCCCCTCCAGAGATCTGAGCAGCCTTCTCCTGCCCAAAGAGATGAGATCCAAAACTAAGGCCACGATGGTTTCAGGCAGAAAGTCATTAGGTACTCTGACTAGCCATGTTGAGTATATTAATTTCAACCACCCCAGGATTTCCAGCTGAAAGCCTTTGACAGGGATTCAGCCAAGAGGAAGGAGAGAAGGTTGTTCCTCCATAGGAAGTTGGCCAGACTAAAAAGAGAAGCAGGGCAGGATAAGTCAGAAAGGCTGTTCTTTGAGAGGTAACACGATAATGGCACCGGCTGATTTTTGATTCAAAGGTTAGTGACATTTTTTGTTCTTATAGGACTGTTTTGTTTTCCTTCTGTTTATTCAAACTACCCCCTATAATGACTTTTGTTTGGCCATTCTTGAAAGTCAAGACCTCACTGCAGAGGGATTTTAGAACTTCCATCCCTCCTCAGTTTGGCCACAGACACACAAGTGTCTGTGACTTCAAGATCCAGGTGAAATCTTAAGACCTACTTCAACCTACATGAGACAAGAAAATAAATTGTTTTCTTAAACAGCAACAACAGCAGACAAATTAGTACAATTGTTTTATTTCTATACACTTTCATATGACCAAAACAAAGCATTCTCATTGTACAGATGTCACTGTATTCAGTTACTTGAAGACAAGTTTGGGCTTGACAGGTTCTAAGCATACATTATTTTTTAGGAGTTACAAAATTAAGAAACTCCAGCACCGAAGAAGAGACAAACCTCAGAAGTTTTCTTCCGAGATATTTAATTATTGTTTAATTTCTCTCTAATAACCTGGTGATCAAAAAAGGCACAATCCACAGTATATTAGACGGTTCAGGACTGCCTTATGTATCTCCAGTGCCTGTACATTTTCAAGTAGAAAACATGAGTAGAAGACAAAGTCAATATCAATGTTTTGTACTGCTTATTGAGCAAATGCCAAAAGTGTTTTTGTCATCATAGTAACAGCTCAAGGGATTATTTTTTTTCTTATTTTTGTTTGTGGTTTTGGTTTTGCTTTTGGGTTTTTTGGTTTTGTTGCTTTTTGGCTGGTTTTTCAAAACAACTCTTTCCTCTTAGTCAGGTCTTCAAAGTCAAGTCTCTGCACTTCCACACCCCTTAGTAAAGATTTTTAATTGGGCAACTTGTTATGTGCTGACAGGTATAAGGCTCCAGAACAGGAACGTAATACTTTCTGATACTAACTTAATACTCTCTGGAATAAAACTTTTTTATTATATGTGAATACAAGAGCAGAGAGAAAGAGAGAGGATGGCCAAGAAAAAGGCCTGACTAGCATCTGACTGAAGCGTCTTGGCTACAACCAGTGTAGTAAACAGCCATACTGCAAAACACACATCACAGAACTTCTTGTTCCCCCATGCCTCATGACACTCACCCTTGCCAGAAGTATTTTACTCCTCTAGCCTCCAAAACCCCTCTAAACCAATGTACTCTGCATATTTGTAGCACCTCTGGATAATACTCTTAAACTGCTGCCTATGATTTGGCATCCAAAGAGCTGAATTTGTCTATATATACAAACCCAGAACTATTTGTTTCAAATGCTGCTCATGCTAAAGAAAGTAAGTTACACAAAGAAAAGCCCATTATGTCAGCACTGTCACTTTCTGAAGCCATATGACAGTGTATTGCCATCTTCTTCAAAGTAGGGAAATATTTTTTTCCGCCATCAAGTGAGTGTTATTTGATGAAAGAAAAGCTTTACTAGCTCACAGATAATGAAGCGTTTTCAGCAATGCCTCTCATCTACAGCCAAATAGAGGACAAGCAAAAGCAAATTGCTTCTTCAGCTTAAAAAAATCCTTTATTTTTATGTGTTCCACTTCTATTATCATCCCTGGTATTTTCCATTCTCACGACAATGTGAGCAGATATAATATTGTAACTTTCTGTCTTACCTGCCCTTATTCAAAAGTCATTCCAGGAAAAAAAAAAAAAAAATTCACTTAAAATTAGTCCAAGAAGCTCCTTAACTGTTGGGTTCTGACAAAAGAACACATCAGTCCCTCTGTGCTACAACACTTTCCAAGTACTAACATCGGTGGCTTTGGTGAAATAGCTTGACAGTTCTAACACTGCTACTTTTCATGGAAGTCAGGATGACATGTGCTTCTAAACCCAAGACAGCAAGACTGAGAAAACCTGACCTTTGAAACCATACCAAACTTTCCACCACTTCCAAAAATAATTATATTGATCCGGCAGAGTGGGAGTTTCCTGTTCCAAACCTGTACCATACAAGCTCAGCCAAGAATTCAAGGACATTGATCTTCAGTAACAGATCAGAGAAACACTATGACTCATAGGCTCCTAAGTCTGACTTCCATATTATATCTATGGAAACTAATAAAAAATAAATTATGAAGGAATGTGATATATTCTGAGATATTCAAAATAAGATCTTGAGTTTCTCAAGGACACTTGAATATATATTCAAGGATCACACAGTAGATATATTTTTTAATTTCCAGAGTGGTTTTTTGTTTTGATTTTTTCAACAACATTACACCAAAGGCAATCAAACAAGAGAATGTACTCCTCCAGAGTGATTCTTGATAAAACACTAAGGAACAACAATAGCTGTAAGTGGTCAGATTTCATTTCAAGTAAATTGCAGAACTTCCTGGTGGAGGCCACTGGGGTTTTAATTGCTCAGTATGGTAAGAATGAGGGGGGAAACAGTGAGGTTTGTATATTATAGACAAGCATAATTAACAAAGCAAAGTATTTTTCTGGAACTAAAACTAACTGAGAAGACTGACAGGAAAAAAGCCACAATCCTGAGTTGTATGGCAGAGAAGTGCAAACTAATGCACATACCCTTAATAATAGGCTGTAATTAAGCCATTCCTAAGCACCAAGTAAAACCTGCTGTCACTTTGGTTACTTCATCTAGTCCAAAAAGCACAGAAAACTGTGGCCTTGTGAATCAGAGATACGAAACATCTTTTCCTGTCAGAGGGGAGGCTAAAGAAGTTAAGGACTCAATATGGAATACAGACAGCTCTTTACTGGATCATGTCACAAGTCCGTAAAAATGGTGTAGTGAAATTCATAGGATGCAAATACTCAATTTCTCCTTGCTAAATGAGAACTGGGGAACCTTTATGCAATTATCACATACCTGGTTCAAAGCAAAAAGAAGAAAACACTTTTCAGACAACAAACTGTGGAACTCACTTCCACAGGATGTTGCAAAAAGCCAAATGCATAAATAGACTCAAAGGGGAGACAAGAAATTCACAGAAAACTGGTCTGTTCGTAGCTATGAAATGCAAAGAGCCAGACAGGATCTCTAAGTCATTAAATAATCACTGAGCAGAAATTGTTTGAAGCCAGGTGGGTGGGGACAAAAACGATTTTGTCATTCCTTAATTGCACAGAAAAGCCAGTCAGGAACAGCACAGGAGATGGGTGAATTCCTGGTCTGACTCTACATCATCAGTCCCAAGTTGAGAAACACCATCACTGAATTAGCAGAGCCAAGAGAACTGTGCTGTTTCCACCACTGTCACAGGTAGCAGGCACCATCTCCATTCGTGTCACTGTCTGCGAGTCAGATGAAGTTCCCTATAAATTTCAACTTGCTTTCAAGTTTGCTAATGGGTTATAGGGACAAAATAGAAACTGCAGAAACACAGGTCTCACTTGCACACTATTCCCCCTTTGGAGCTGATGGATTGAGTCAATCTGAATTTCCTGTAATCCAGACACTGACCCTGGGCTATTAATGGTTATGTGGGGGCATCCCATAAATGAGAAAAGATGTAGCATGCAGGGAAGCAGAGGAACAATTTCTAGGAGTATGAAAGCAGAATTGGCTCTAAGGCCTGGCTTAGAACTGGCTCTGTCTCTCTTTTTATAGATTTATTTCAGGATAGCACTACCAGATCAGCATTAAAGCTACTAAACTCAAGAGAAAAATCCATTTATAATAGGCTATAGACATCCAAGAAGAGGCTATAGTCACAGCACTTTGACTACAAGTGTTTAATATGCTGTGTCTTTAACTTTGGTACACTTGAGACTGTTTTAAGTCATTGAGCTTGGCCGATTATCTCCCCTTAGTCTTGGTTAAATAACATATAAGGAAAACCAAAGAACTTATATCATCAGTACATCTCATTCAGGAATTCAATTCTGTGTATTTTTCTTAAGACTTCATCATGACTGAAATAAAAATCTGAGGACTATTCTCATCCAGGTTTTTTTCTGACCCATGTTCCAAAGTTTAAAAAAAAAAAATCAGAAAAAAGACCTGGAATAGAATCACAGGATCACTAGGTTGGAAGTGACCTTCATGATCATCGAATCCTATCCATGCCCTAATAGCCCAACTAAACCATGGCACCGACTGCCACTTCCAATCTTTTTCTAAATGCAAAGGTATCACCTGAGTGTACAAAGTTCATTCTGAAAAGCCTTCTATCAAAACATGCTTGGTCACTTTATGCTATAAACACAACTGTGGAGAAACCCATGGCACATCACACCAATTGTTACTACTACTTTGACATAACCAAAACACCTACCGTATTCCAGATCAACTGTTTTCCAACCAGATATGGCAACATGGCCAAGGCTCACAGGCCAAAAGCTTGAGCCATATGGAAGCAGGAGAACAAGCAAGGAGCAAGGAAACCAGCCTGTCTCATCCAGCACAGGGTGGGTGACTGCTTCTGCTACCAGACGGATTCCATCTGCCACTAAGAGCATTTCACTCTCATTTCATCTGTATTGCTATTTGAAAGGGCAGCTGGAAAACAATCCACAATACTGCAATTGCTAAACAGCCTTCAATCATTTTCTGCTGCAATGACTGATTTGCTCTTACACAGCATCTCAGGACATTCTTCTCCATCGCTCTTTACTTTTTTTTTTATACTGGTGATGCCCTACACTATTGCTAATTGTTTATTTTCCCCCTCCTCCACCATGGAGTTTTATTTGGCCAAGACCATCTTATTTTTCATGGAAGTACTAGTGGGAGGCAGGAATTGCAGAGCCACAGCAATTAATGATAAACAGACGCTCTTTACAGATTAGTCTGAGTATTCCACCAACAGAAGAAAACACAGCTCAACCTCTGCAAAATCCAGCAATATATTTCCATCTCTTCCATGATTCCTCTGCTAGCATCTAGTTGGGAGAAGGTGTTTTGGTTTTGTTCAGTTGGCAGTTGAGATTTTTTTAAGTTTCCTTTTGTACACAAGAAATTTGAAGTTCTGTGCCTTGTTTCTCTATTCCCTCAAACTCATAAAAGTCTTCTTTCTGTAAATATCTGAGAAACGTAAGGTCCTTTCTGCCTATTATACCCATTTAGAAGAACTTATACCCATTTAACCTCAAAAGCACAGCAGAGATGAGGCAACTTTCTGCATTTTCAAGGGGTTTTTTTTATCTTGCGCATCAAGACACAAAAATCAAGTCTTGTTTTAACCCACTGGGGCTGTACCAACAGAAGTAATCACCCCCACAAGATATAAATGAGAGAAAGAAAATAGGACCCGACTCTTCTTTACACCTGTGCAACACAGTGAACAGATAAAAAGGGTGTCAAACCACAACAGCAGCATTTTACACAATTTTCAATGACAAAATTTTGAATGCCCAGCGAAAGGCAAGAAGGGGCAAGTCTCACAAAGGAATCCTGGCTTGCCCAAGGTCTCACATCAAGTCAGTAGCAGAAGTGAGATGAGTTCCCTGCTCCCAACCCTACACAAACTGACAGACCATGCTCCCTTGTGCCTCCTCCTCCCAGGACCTTCCTGAAGCTTTTCCCCACACACAAATGGAGGGGGGGGGAGTGTAAAATCCGCTGTAAGAAACAGGTATTTTTGTGATCGTTAGCCCAGTACCTGAAGCCTTGTTTACACTGTAACTTTTCACTCCTCAATCAAAGGAAACGAAACAAGTATCTTAGAAGTACCTATTCACTTTCTGGGACATGTGTTACACAGCACAAGAACTGAGAAACGCTTTTGATCACAAGCTTGGGAGCTGCGCAGCAGAAAGTACTGTAAGATTTGTCTTCCTGAGATTTGTTTCTTGACACAACAGCTACAGGAATTCAGCATGTACTCATTGGGAAAGCCATGAAGGACGAAAAGTGTATAAGCATATGATCCCTATAACTTCTATTCCACGTATATAGTGTCTAGCTTTCACTTCGCAGATGGTACAACGTAAAGAGAGAGCTCATTTTCTAAATATCCCACCGTGAAAAGGTATTATACTTACAACTCCAAGACTTCAGTTAATCTAGGATAAAAGATCAAGTTAACAAGCATAACAGCCACGCTACAGGCTAGATACAAACCTTCCTAATTTGGTTATTTGTATTCCTAAACTGCTTAAAGATACAGGCAGAAAGTCGTAAGACGGGGCTGTTCTCAGTTTATTCATACCTCTCTTGTGCCATCTACTGCTTACAAGTTGTTACTGACACTGTAATACTTGAAATATTCTGATTACCTGACTTCCCTGCTCATGGCAAGATGGACAAGAGAAGACAAACTTTCAGGCTGCAACTCCAGTAAGGTAGGACTAAAACCAAAGAAAAATACACACAAATATACGAAAAATTAAAAAAAAAAGTTTACACCTCAGTGTGGAAATTCAGCACACGGCTGTGGAAACACAATGTTAAAAAAAACACCCAACGTTGTTTCCTAGCAGTCAGTGCTATTGTAATACAAGCACCACAAAAAATTCCTATCAAAGCATCTGGGTAGGGAAAGACACAGGGGAGTCAAGCCAAATAATTTCCTCATATATAATTCTTCATATCTGTCCACTTTCTGGTCTGGCCTCTGTATGATTGCATGTCAGAAGAGCCACCAATAGCACAGGCTGCAAGAGCTACTTCCTACTTTTCCCAGCACTTTCAGCCTTTTTCCTGCTGCAGATTCCTCCTCTTTTGAACTGAAAGCACAGATTGTGCACCTGAATGGTGCTCCTCCTCACCAGGGCAAATGTGGCTTTAGGCTTAATGCTGCAGAAATTGATGCTGCCAGTTTTGTGGTTGAAAGGGCCAAACCCAAAAAAAAAAAATGGACCTACAACCGTGTCCTACATGCCAGACTTCCTGGCAAATCGAACTCCTCTTTCTGGCAGGTCTGGCATTGTTCAAGTACACCACAAAACCATTTGTCTGCAGGGTGATGAAAGCAGAGTAGAAGGTTCTTTCAAAAACTATAAAAGTGGGGAGGAAATACTTGGGAAGCTAACTGCCTGCTGAATAAAATCCCAAAACCTATTAATGTTCAAAAGCTATTGGTGAATTCCAGAAGAGAAAAGGAAGAATTCACCAGATGGGAACAGAAACACAGGTAACATGCTGTCAGATCCTCAGTGTCCCTGTAAACAGGGCACAGCTTGAATTCTCACGTAGGGGTGCTCTGTCTTACCCTGGACAGGCAAATCACAGATGAAGGACCCCCTGCCTGTATTTTTTTCTGTGGGCCCTAAACCTGAACACAGAAATGGTGGATAAAGATTCCAAACTACAGTCCCACAAAGGAACTGAAATAATGTATCAAATCCAGCAAACCAACAAATTTTTATTAGTTCAAACTCAACAGTTGCCTCTAATTCAAGTTTTAGTCCAAGAAAATAAATATTTATTTTCCAACTACAAGTCCAGGGGGAAAATAAACCAACCTTTTAATGGAAAACTTTAAGGAATTTTATTTTTTTAACAGAGTAAACTTGTTTCATCCCTGTAACTGGATTTATGTGCAAAAGCGTGCAATTTAAAAAGTTTTAAGGACCAATATGAAAGATAAATCAGGAAAAATAGATGGCATACAGGATTGGATAAAAATTTATGTTGTACAAAACAACAGAAAAGAACAGTATCTGTAAGAGAAGCAACAGAAAAGGAGTGACAACTAGATCACCTATGCCTGCTGGTGAGTGTGTAGACAACTAGCACTCATCATTGCTTCAAATTGCCTAGCTCTGTCAGACTGAGCTCAGAAACAGAGGAGATGAACAAAAGGGGAGGTAAGAGCAGAACTAGTATTAAAAAACATTCACTAGGTGATTCATTTTAGCCTGTATAGGGAAGAAGATTTTTCTTTCAATATCCTACTCTCCTATTATAAGGGACTTCACACTACTGCCTTCCACTATTACACAGCCAACACAGCTTTGGCCTTCTCAGTTGTGAAGGTCTTAAGTGCAAGAACATCTCAATAATATGAGAAAATACATGAACCTATCATAGTGGCAGCAGTCCATTTTCCAAAGACCTGGTGTCTCTGAGATGAGTTCCTGCTGAGCAACAAGCAAATCATAAAATGATCCAAGGGTGGACCTGTTTTACAACAGCAATGCTCCTCAAGTTCAGTTTGAACTATGGCTGTCATCATCTTAGCTAGAGAAAACACTTTTTCACAATGGAGACCTTGTGTTTCCATGGCAGAAGTAATATTTCTGCCAAAATCTGATGGGACATTATCTCTCCAGTTTCCCAAAATGTAGAGGGTTTTACTTCAGGATACCCACACCCAGCTCCAGACCCTTTCCCTCTGCCAACACCACACAGAAACATGACCATGTTCCCAAAAGAAAATGAGCTGTCTCACTTGGGTCAATGTCCACTAAAATTCCCAGTGGCTGAGAACTGACAGAACTCTGTTTTGGGAAATGGCATTGAGTTCATGACACACTTTCCCCCAGCATCTTCCAACCTGTCAGAGAGGTCCAAAAAAGTGTAGATGACCAGATTTAAGGGAAAACCAGAAGAAACATGGCAGGATCTGTTCCAAATATACAGGGCACTGAACAGATCCAGACCTAAATAACATTTAAATCGTGGAGTATTTTCCTATGCACTAGGCATGGAGAAATAGCATTGCAGACATCTTTACCAGAGAGCAAGGGCTCCACAAAGAGTCTTGATCACACTACTGTTTTGCATAAAAGATTGCTTAACAAACCTCACAGCAGGAACAAGAACAATACCATAATCAAAAACTAACCAGGCTAAAAACTAACCAGCCTTGATTAAAAAAAAACAAAAAAAAAAAACAAAAAAAAAAAAACAAAAAAAACAAACAAACCAAACTATATATTAAAAAAAAATCTCCATAAAAAATGGTAAGTAAACCATTAGAGTTCAGTGTTAGTAACAAATAGAATGGGCTGATGTGAAATCAAATGCCAAAGAGTTCACCACATTATTTTTTAAGTGAAGCCTGACAAGTCAAGGAAAGATGAAGTTCAAATGTTTTAGCAGCTCTCTGAAATTCTACCAAAGGGATTAAAATGTGCATTCTGGAAAGCTTTAAAAAAAATGAAAAAAAGAAAACAAACTTTCTTGGCAATAGCAGAGAAGCTTGGCTTTACCACAAGTAAAACACTGCCCAAGCACCTCAGATGCATCTCACTAATTCCCAAAACATTCAAGCAGCCCATTTAGCCTGAGTGTTGTCTGTTTAGCTTCAGTCTATGTTTTTTTACATTAAGGTCAAAGGGGAATGCAGTGTAAAGAGATGATCTCCAGGGAGATATGTGTAAAGCAAATTTCTCAAATTGTATTGATTCAATTAAATAAAAATGTCACTTACTGAGATTTGTCAATTATCTAGCAAAGGTCCAAGGCTGTCTCTGTTTTCCTGAAATTACAACTCACAAGCCAAAACCAATGAGGTAATATGATCCTGGTTTAAGTTTACCTTGATTCCACTTCTGATAATTTTGTTTTCCCCACGTGAATAGTATTTCTCCTATAACCTAAAACAGGATTAACCAAGTTGTTTTGGAAAATACCATGTAATGTATTCACAATACAAAATGCTTCATGAAAGCAACCAGTAACATGATTGCTATCCACACAACTATGTCAGCAGGACTGGACTACTTCAATTACAATTAAGCCTTAAAATGGGGTTTCACTCTTCTGCCATAGACAACAAAATTCAGAATTTGCAAAAAGAGTTAACTTTCATCTGAGATCATTAACTTGTATCTCTAGTGCTGAACATTTCATTTTAATTCACTGGTTGTGATGTTCAGAGTTTTGGGCAGAAATAGGAAAAAGGCTGCATTGCCTCAGATTCTGGGTGAGAAGTCAAAAGCAGAAAAGATTAATCATTGCTCTGAGGATATTATAGAAAAAGTTGAAGACAAAAGACACCATGCTGGAAAGTGCATGAAGGAGTGCAAGAGAACTAGATCAGCACAGCCAACATTATCTGGCAAAAGCTGAAACAATGAATTGTGAAGTATCCAACACACAGCAGAGTTATCACAGTTCTGGACAGCAAAGAGCTGCCAGGGTCTCAGGTAAATTTTGCTGATTTGAGCCTCTTCACAAATTCACTTCCCTTTTCCTTTTGCCTCTTCTTTCATTCCTCTTTTCTATCATTTTGTTAGGACCAGCTGCACAAATGAACAAAGAGTTTCCAATAATTTCAAGTATTACATTTAAATATTTTCACAGATCTATGTCTTCAGATCAAAATGTGAGTCTTTCATTTGAGTGATGCTATAGCAATAGCACTTCCTTGCCATTTGTAGTGGCTATAACAAGTTTCCCACAAAAAAATTCTCAGTAGAGCTAACTAGCACCTTCCAAAAATGTCATTAGAAATTAAGGTTTTCATCCCAATTTGCTAAATGAACAGCATTACTTTTCTGTGCTAGTACTCAGTCCTCAAGAGCAGAAAAGCCAGATGGGTAAGAGCAACCCTCAGCATCATGGCTGTAGCAACAATAATAAAAGGCAGGAGGAAGTCTCTTTCGCAAGAATGAATCACCTAATAATTGTCTGTCCAAGTATTTCAGCATATTCTATGTGCCAGTATTACAATACATACAGCCTTAAATGTCCTATGTCCTACTCATGAGGTTATGGCCAATTTTTTTCTGTAACAAAAACTGAGGCATCTTACATGCCCATTTTGCAATCTTTCAAATGATCAGATTTGAAATTGCAGTGATGATGACAGTTCTCTCAATATCAGAATAGAGAGATGGTTTACATAACCAATATTGGTAATAATTGGTAATGTGTGTGTATATATACACACGCAGAGCAGTAACTCTTGAACACGCATGCATACATCCTTCCATTTCCCATAAAAAGGATTTCCTTCCTTGTTCTGGCTTTCTGAATTCCTCCCTGCTGATTCAAACCAGAACACTGTAACCTGTGCTTCCTCGGCAAGTTCCTAGTTCCTATTCCTTTTAAAAAGAATATATATTTTATTAATAACTCTAATGGCTAAGCAGATGCACAGATATAAAAGTCTGCTGAGGATATGGAGGTTGACATCTAGTTATTTGTACAACATCAGCATAATACCACACATTAGCACTGTTGTTAAAAATCATTTCAGTGACAGAAACAAGCATGTGACATATTGTGACAACATCTGGCATTGTCCTAAAAATAATGGAGTTCATTTTCTTACTCCCTAAGCAGACTTGACGAAATGTAGCACTTCCTGGAGTATCAGTAACACACAAGTTCATAACCATAGCATCTCCAGTTTCTTCAGGACTGAGTATTTCCAAACAGACAGCCACACTCATGTGGCTCACACCAGAAGCATCCCAACTAAAAAAATCAATTGGATTCAACTGGGTGTGAGGCAAGGCAGAATTAAGCCCAAAGGTTCTGACAGAGAAAAATTATGTCAGGCTTCCAAGCCTCACAGAAGCTTATTTTCCATGGCTTGCTCCCCCACCCCTGCGGATGCCTACTGTATTCTTTGGCTGAAAGAAATCTGAAAATCTCAGGTCCTTTTTTGTTCCACTAAAACCACAAAAGTTTGGAAAGTCTCACACAGACAGATGAGAGAGTCTGGTAAAACTGCAGACAACAGTTCTAATTTTTTGTTACATTGGAAAAATAAGCTCTGCTTGTTTTCCCAACTGTTCCTTCTTCTCTTATAAACTCAGCCACCAGAGGTCTTTAAAAAATAGGAGGGAGGTTAATAGTTTAAAGCATGGGAATATATTTTGCCTATAGGGATGCTAGAGAGGGGAGCTCACAAATATTCAACTGATGATAGAATTTTTATCCCTGGGAACAGAATCTCTGAAGTCACTATCTTCCAATGTATTCCTCAGACTGTTTCTCTAGAGAGTTTCATCAAGCTAAGTTTGAGGGTTGGTTAATATAATTACAACTTTCCCTAATGAATTTGGAAAGTGCTCTTCTGCATCACATTTATAAAAACCTGCATCTTTCTTCTACAGGGATGTTTGCTACCAGAATCAGCACTGTCATTTGAATTGTCATTAGAACACTGCTAACATGATGATGTACATGCAACAAGCACACAGAAAACCACAACTGAATTTATAGGGGGAAATGACATGCATTTTGGCACAATAAGACTAAAGGACTTAGACTTTAAGCTCAGAAAGTGTTGATGCATTTACTTTCACTCTGGTACATAGCAGCAGTCTCTGATCCCCAAATTGCAGTCAACGACAAATGGTGCTTTTTGCAGACAGTGTGCTTCACCCTCACATGCTGCTCAGAAAAACTTCTTCCTAATGCCAGTGGAAATAGAATTTGGCTTAGGGGTAGTAAGATGAAGCCATACATTTTATTTTAATGAACAGAAAACTCTCTAGACAAGTAAACCTGTCTCATTCTGCTCGGTTTCCCAGTGTTCTTACTTCATTGCTCCCTCTGCATATTTATTATCTTTTAGCTTCATTCAGTGAGATCAAAATCAAAACAAGCTAGAGAAAACCAGCATCCCATATGCTAAAAAGCAAGCCAGATGATTTTATTTGTATAACACTCTGGACATGCCTATCTTACACTGTGCCCATTTCTCAATCTGTACCAGGATTTCATACTGCAACAATCAGCAATGTATGGATGGAGTTACAAGCACACATTAATTCCTCTCCTCTCGTTCCACATTCCCAGTTATCTTCCTGAAGTTATCTTCTTGATTCCCAGTTATCTTCTTGACTGAAAGTGTTCAGTCAACTCCATGTCAGTGCCCATCCAGGCTGGAGAATAACAACAAGCCTACCCAGTACAATGCACATACAATAACTTTCTGGACTAAAACCTTTTGAAGAAGAGACCATTTCCTGGTTCCTCCTGTAATTCCATCCTTGTCCCACTTTATATTTCTCAGAGACTGTAATCCTCATCTTCTAAGAGTCCCCTAAAATTTCCTAGAAATCTCATGCCTTCTTGACATTTCTCTATTCTTTTAGCCCTATTTTAACACACCATTTTCCATCTACTTGAGCTTCTTCACTGATGATCTCCTTTTGAACTCAGCCAAACAGCACTGTGCACAAGAGGAAACACAGACATGCACAGCAGAGAAGAGATCTCACGTCCAAGACCACTCAGTTATTTAGGTGGGAGATTCCTGACTTCTGCTGTGCAGCTATGTGTTAGCCCTGAAATTAAGTTAGAGGTATAAATCTCATCAGATGAAGTGTGGTTGCTCAAAACTTACACTTTAAAGTTGAATAAATCAAAGGGGTTGAAAAAGTGAGTGGTTCTGAGCATTTGACTGTACCTTCCATCAACATATAGCTCAGTTTTTCCAATTTTTCTGCCAGCGTTCTGACTATTCATTTTTTAACTCCATCCCACAAAATTGCATGAAAATGTTTTTTATTTATTAAGATTTTTATATTCAAGAAAATACTGTTCAGAAACTGACCCCTTAATAGGCTTTAAATCACCTACTCTTTATCTGGCATTTCTTCCTTTCATGATCAAAGTACCTGAACATCTTCCAATAATTCCCTACACAACATGGCAAGCACCTGCTATGTTAAATTCCCTCCCTTTGATCTAAACAATCCTTTTGGTTCCTAACACATTGCCTTGTCTTAGGGCAGAGACCTAGTCTAAGAGATAGATCAGCTGGAGAACTTCACAGGTCTTGGCCCTGCCCCTGGGAAAGGGTTCTCCTCTTGTGTTAAAACCTCTGCCCTTGCACAATATGATTCCATTCAATTAAAGAAGTAGAGGTGAGAATACATGTGGTATCGTGGTCATCATTAGTTACTTCTGGATTAAATAACAGACTAGATCTATCACCACAAAAAATGCATCACCCTACTTGACAAAAAAAATACTACAAAATTCCATACCACTCACTGGCCATAACTGTTAATAATGAATTTCACTTAGAGAATAGACTTATGCTCAGTAAACGTGACCAAAATGGTGCAAAGGAAACAAAAGCACCAGTTCAGATTTCAGTTTCAAAGTAATGAGTCCCATAGATTTATGGGACATAAATCTATACCATTTGCCCCTGAAACTTCACAGCACATTTTAAGATACACACCCTCTAGGTAAGTGATAAGGATTAAATTATTTAAAAGACCTTTCAGAAGTTCTGAAAGCTCAAACCAGACCTGACTTTTCTCAACTCCTACAAACCTTGTTTGTTGAAGTAGGTTTCAGAGACCACACATTAGAAGGAAGGGAATCTATAGATTCCCTTACAGACAGTGCTATCCAAGGTGAAAGACCCAGCACTGGAAGGAACACTCTGCTGCCTAGGAGGTGCTGCTGGATCACAAGTTTGACACTAAAGAGTTGGGGCTTCCCAAACCAAAAGTCCCACAAGACAGTCAAGGACTTTGGCTCCTAACAAATCTATGGAAGAGTACCACCCCAGAGAACCTGGGGGTATTGATGGACAGCTTGCTGAGGACATTAAAAAAATAAAAAAAAAACCACTATCCTACATTTTATTTTATAAAGATGACTTACCAAAATCTAGCCTGGCACCATTTCACATCCCTCCCTGAAAGCCTGAAATAACAGCAAAGCATCTTCCCACATGCTTCCCTTTTAAGGCAAGGTCTGATGAAGTACAGTTGGTCACTCCACATGACAGATTAACCAAACTAGATTTTTTTGTAGTGGGGCTTTGAGTTCAATAATTATTGCATGATGCACTGTGCATTGCCAATGTCAATGCAGTGCATATCTTTCTTTTCCACTGAAGGAAAGCAACATCTCAGTTTACACAGCTCTTAATGTAGCAATCTTGTTAGTGGAATGTGTGTCTAATGGGGGCTTTGACAATAAAACAGTCTTGCTAATAGATCATGATTTATTCCATTATTCACCATTTCCTTTAAGCTTTATTTCAGAAAAATAATACATATTTTAGAGTCAAGTTGTATTTTCCTAGGCTCTCCACCAATATTACTAGACTATACCTAGCCATCTTCAGTGACAACTGTAAATGATATAAGCAGTGGAAAAATCTGATGAGCCACACAAACCAAAATAATATTTGAGTGATGTAAGAGAGACAAGAATTAAATAACAGCAAGAACAGGATAGACAAGAAAAATGTAAATTTCTCAGTGAGGATGGAAACATTTATACAAGATGGTTCTTAATACAGCCAGCTCCACTTCCAACGTCCCAGTTCCACACCCTATGCCATATATATTAAGGCTGTTCCTATACAAGTTAGGATGTCAATTTTGTTACTTGTTCCAGAGAAGCTTATGAACCTTTCAGGGTTTTTGGTTTGGCTTGTTTTTTCCTTTTTTTGCAGTCCATTTTTTCCCCTCCTTCCATCCTCTTCGTCCCCAAGGTCTGTTTCTTCCAGTGCTCCCAAAATAGCTGCCAAATCTCACCTTTCATTTCCTTTTCATATTTTCCTTCTTTATTCCTTTCTGATTCTATACTACTTACCCTTACTCACACACACCTTGAATCATCAATCAAAATCTTCCCACCTAAAGTCTTCTCATCTTAAATTTAAAGTAATGGGGCCACTGGATCCTCTTTAAAGGAACATTTCTATACTGTAGCTCAGCTCCAATTTTATTAACAATTTTTTTTTTCTGCATAAAGAAAATATTTTTAGACCAAAGAGAACTACAGAAGTTCTATAGCAAAAAACAACTCTGGGCCCAATCCTTCCCAGCCTTAAGTGTGGGCAGCCTGCCTGCCTTGTGGAGAGCCCATTCCAGCTCCCTGCCACTGCAGGGAATTTATAATAGCAAAAGCAGGGCTAGTCTCATATGTCACTGTGTCATCCATCCACAAGATACAATGAACCTCTGAGATTCTTCCTCCTCTTTTTTTTCTCCCTGTTCCAAAGGAAGTAACTGATTTCTAGAAAATACTTTGGAGCTTTTAACTGGGACTTGACATGGGTGAGGCACACTGCCTGCTCAGTTACATAGTACACAATTAGGATCTAGGTCAAGTTACTACATTCCCATTTTGACCTGACCTTTCCCTAAGTAATGCTGCTAACAGACCTAGAAATTACAAGCCCAGAGACTCCCATCTTGTTTTTACCCCCAACACGGCAAAGAGCTGTTTCAACTCCCCACTAGTGTAGTATTTTTGGGCATTTTTTTTTTTCCTTCAGAATGCAGTGGATGGACCAGGCTACTGGAGCTGCTGTTACTTAACAACAGTGGTAATAATTTAACAATATTTAAAATAACCCCTTAGAAATTAGCAGAAACTGGAAAAAACCTACAATTGCTTTGATAATTGACTGGAAAAATATTCTTATATAAGCTTGTCATATATTTCATTCTCTCTGGTTTTAAAACACAGCAACTTAAACCTGCAAATCTTTTAATCATCCTCCTATTTTACAGCCACAGAATTCAGAGGGAATTGTCAGAAATACATGCTGGAACCACCCTTCTCCAGATACAAACAAAAAAGATGGACTATCGTGACATTCACCTTCTTATGCAAGTATCAGCTTAGAACAACAGTATTTTTTTGTGCGTGTGTGTTTGATTGTTGCACAGTAGAAAACCACCAAAGCAGTGGATAATTTGAAGAAAAAATGCTGCAAGCTGTACAGACAAGCAGTTTCTGCCACTCCTACACAACTCACTCAAGAAACAAATGAGTCCTTGGCACTAAACCTCCCCTCAAAAACAACCCTCTATTCCCTTTTACCACCAGCTGATTAGTCCTGCTCCACCAAGGTGGATTAAGGGATCCCACATGTGTTGTCATCTTCAGGTGACTGCAGCTGAGCCCTGCCTCCTTAATCATTCAAACCTTCCTCCTCAATGCAGCCTCCTGGCTCCACAGAACAACCTCCTCACTAAAGGAAAGTCCCCTGAAACCAAAGGGACTGAAAGTCTGAGCACTCCAAATAACATCACATTTTACAGGCCTTTTCCTTGACACCCTCCCCCCCCAATTTTGGTATTTTGCACAGCACCAGCACAGTGATGGCAAGGGTACAACAGCAAATGATGACAGATGCATTGACTGGCTTTGAAACAATTAACAGAGCACTTGAGAAGCTCTAGAAGGGTCTGATCTGAATTGCATTTTCCCGGATATAATTGCTTCTAAACAGAGGTAATATTGAACAACTGCTCTTCTGCTTGGCAAGCTCTCAGGATGCTTCCCAGAGCTGTAATACTATAACCTCCTCCTATCCTTGTTGCACACAAAGTTACAGGGGAATATGAAGAACAAGGCAGGCAAAGCTGCACTGCTAATGCAAAGAAGACATTTTACTCCATATTTGTGTTCAAATCAACAAACACACACATTTATTTCCTTAGTCCCAGAAATACACTCAAGAACCCTGGCCTCATCTACATCCTGAGTAGGAGCACAGCCCAGAAAGCAGGCTATGGTATGAGATGCCCTCTAAGCCTCTCTGCATTTCCAGACTCAAATTGCCAGCTGTTTGGATGCTAGAGAAGCATAAGCTGGAGCATAAGCATGATGTTATTTCTAGAACAAAGTGCAAAAACAAGGTGACTTGCCTTTGTGGCTTTTTTGGGCTGAATAAGAGTAGTAGGAACTGAGTAAGAACATTCCTGCCCCAGTCAAAACCAAAACTTCATCAGCCATTGCAGCCTGTTGCAAATGGCATTTGTGCACTTAAACAAAATTAATCAGAGTACAGAAAGTTGTGGAAAACAATACAGCATTGGAAGTCATGACATGAGGATTACTCTTTTAAGAGGAACTACCCAAACAGCAAATATTTATATGGTGAGGCCACAGCTACTTCTTTTCAAGTCAGCCTCAAAGTATACTAGGAAATTTTTCCACATGAGGACAAACCACCATGAAGGTTTATTTCAGCCTTGTCATCAAGGAAGCAAAATACTTGTGAGTGATACTGGTGGTATGTCTCAATAGACGTCATAACTCCTGTTCTGCATTTCTCCCTCACTGAATCTTTCTTGTACCAAAATTTTCCTTTAAAGCATGAAAATCTGCATTTACATAATCCCTTAAATGTCTGAAAATCACAAAGATCCAGTAGAAGCTTTTCCTCTATTTTTTTTTTTCAGGTTTTTGTTTGGGTTTTTTAACTACTAAGTTTTCTTAAATGTTTTCTTCCTCAGATTAACTTGCAAACACATAATTCATACATTTCCTTTCCGTTTTCCTATAGTCAGAGAAGTCCCAATGCTTTCTGGTTCTGGTACATGTGCTTGGAAAATCAGGTTAAAGCCTTTTCTAAGTATTCTTTTCTGTTAGAAGTCTAACAAAAGACTTCAGAGCACATCCTTGTGCTAATGTTAAGGCAGAGGAATTTTATGAAGAGGATTTCTGAGCAAAGAAATCTGGTTGGGGGTAACCTGTCCCTTGAGATAACATTTTCTTCAAAGTTATACTGTACTGGCTCAGATCTTCTCCCGAGAGCTAAAAGAGTTAGCAAAGGAAAAAGCTTTCCCTGCACTCTCTGTAGACACTCTCAGAGTTTCCAAGTGTGAGGAAGATAAATTTTCTTTCCTTTATTTCTTAATGCAGTAAAAATGCTCAACACACCACAAGAGGCCCTGGAAGCATGGATAACATAAAAAAATTCCCTTTTTTTTTTTTTTGGGAAACAGTTACTGGTAAGCTTTATATTGTTCCAAGCTCTTTAGAATTACATATCCCAAGATACAACTTGGTGGATTTTAGATCCTTTCAATAAACTGCAAAAATCAAAATTGGTTGGTGTTAATGTCATCACTGACAAAATTCAGACTAGAGAGACAAGTGAATGTACATTGAAATGAATGAAACTAAATTAGGACTCATGTATCAAAGGGTTGAGGCATTAATGAATTGTTCAATGAAAACATCTGCTCAAGAGCAAAGCAGTTGTCAGAAAAATTAAAATTGACAGTTAATACATAAGTTAGCATAAGGCCATGCATGTATTGTTGATTCTAGCTTTGGTCTAATTAAAACTCAAAAGTTGAGGGAGTGACTGAGGGAGGTGCATGTAAATAAACTCGGGAAGATGTAAAAACAGTCTGGAGAAAGAAGACTGAATTTATATAAATCATACCACACAGTATTTTATAAGTCAATTAACAGAAGCAGTTGATAATAAAATAATATGCTATCATATAATTTAAAATGGTATTTTAACATTAAAAGGGGCCAGGTTCACAAGTCGTCAATTAACTTCATGCTGCAATCAAGCATGAAAGGTGTTTCAGCAAGATTTGGGGAATATTTTTATGATAAACAATAAGAATTCATCCCTATTTACAAGAAATCATATGCAATAAGAACCTTAAAGAAACATCTACAGCAAATGTCAGGTTATTGCTCATTGTCCCCAAAAACATTTGTGCTTGAAAAAAGTTTTGCTCTCTGCCACCATATGTGGCTGGCACTGGAACTTCAGTTTTTATCTCTTAAAATGTACTTCATCACCAAAACTGGGAACTCCTAACTCTTTTCCATTAAATGATGATACAACGAACTCTATCAAGAAATGGCATGAAAGGGCTCCTATGGCTAATGGGGGCTACCAACCCTAAGACAGACAAACACTTAGAAAATTTTGCTTCCAAAGAACACTCCAAGATCACTTCCCATCTATCAAATGTTCAGTTGCTGTCCCCCACCCACACACTGAGGATTGTGCTTTTCAAGTAGCTCTTTTCCCCAGTAAAACCACTGTTCTTCTCCTTCATAAAACCACTGTTCCATCTGAAAATTTCTTTCATGCTTGGAATCAGGAGAGCGCAACATCTTTTTTCCAGATATCATGCATTAAAACATTTGTTCCTAGGCAGCAACTGGGTAAACAAAGCATCAGAGTGCAACATTGTCAGAAGTTACACAAATAAAAGTCCTCAATAGTGGAAAAGACGAAAAACCAAGCCTTATTTTGAATTTGTTACACTCCCTTGAGGAAGTAGGCTGGTTTTCATTAACAGGCAAGCGGTTCGTATGCCTATACTTTCCAAGATCAAGCACTTGAGAAAGTGAAAAAAAGGGAAAAAAAATTGGAAATTGCATAAGGACCTGCCCATCTTAGGTCACAATGATTAATGAAATGGAAATGTTAATACAGCTCAGAAGTGGCCATATCACATGGAAGTTCAGAAAATAACTATCAAGTTGTTTCCAGAAAGCTGTACCCATTAATAATCTCAAACCTCAGCTGGAACACAAGAGGCATAAGAAGTATGTTGACCCTGATGGTATTGATTAGACCGTGCTATTGAAAGTTTCACACACCAACCACAATCCATCTAGGAAAACCACCAAAAGCTGAATTCCAGTAAGGACAAAATGATTTTTAAATGCATGTGTAAATTTTGCAAGGGCTCTAGCCAGTGCCAGTGTAGATCAAATGAAATCACAAGCTTCTCAGCTCCTCACGCCATATAAGATTTCCTCAACATCTGTATAATTTTTTTTGCTGCACATCCTTTGCATCTCAAGATTCCTCAAGTCTTAATAGTACTAGTTCTTGTTGCTGTTAATTGTCTGGTTTCTTCTGTACGGCACAGTTCTCTTTATTATAGGCTGCTGTATCAAAAGTAGATAAAAATGCTATATTGACAAAATATTTAATTATCCAAACGTATTCAATACACTTTCTGAGGAGCTAGAAGGGTAAACTGACATTGCAGCAGTAGTTAGAGATGTCAGTTAGTGGTATATAGTACAAAAATGTCCCACAAACAGAAATTACATGGAATATGATTATCAGAGATTAATTCCCCGCTAACCTGTACTGGAGATAAAACTTATTTTTCAAAGTAATTTGCAAAGCACTGAGCAGCTCTCTGGGTATGTGTGTCAAGGCTGAAGAGAGAAGGGGGGAAGAGGGTTACTAGATAAGCAAAGTCTGATCCAGATCCAGGATGCTTACACTCCATGTGTGTTTCACAAAGGCTAATTGCTTTATTCTGAAGCAAGGCTAATAAATTAGTGTAAGATTGCCTGCAAGACAATAAATCAGAGAAACAGTGTTTACATGGTTTTGTTTTCTTTGGCAGTTGTAGAAGTTTATAGAGTTTTATGACTTCATTC
This sequence comes from Cinclus cinclus, assembly GCF_963662255.1. Taxonomy (NCBI): domain Eukaryota; kingdom Metazoa; phylum Chordata; class Aves; order Passeriformes; family Cinclidae; genus Cinclus; species Cinclus cinclus. The sequence continues at coordinate 68,113,038 of NC_085050.1, read as the reverse complement.
CAAATTTGCTATCAGAAGTTCTGTATGGCTACCTTGGAAGCAAACCTTAGGAGAAATTATTTTTCTCACAGAGATTTCATAAAAGCCACAAAACTTGCTACCTACCTAAAAAAAAAAAAGCATGTAATACCTTAATTAATCAGCCTTCACTATGCTTCCTGCTGGCTACTTTCTGAATTCAGCAGAGGGTGTACAAGCTACCCAGCTACAGGTCAGTGCCAGAAACTCCAAAGGAACAGAGTGTGTCCAGGAAGGATACCTGTCCTGTCTGCTCCCGGGCAACACAGAAGGATGCTCCATGGAAAAATGGATTCAGTTGACATCATTAGCTAGTAACAGAGCACCCAAAAATTAATACTAGGAGACTGCAGCAGACACACTGTAGGATGATAGAATTCTTTTGCTTGAGGTTGTCATCTCCTTAGTGTTTCTTGGATGCTTTTACATCTGCCATAATTGCCAATGAGGATCAGAGCTTTTATATTCAAAATGCAAACCCAGCAGCTGGACACTACCACTGTTGGGTACTTCACTACCACTAATATGTACTTCTCCCTTTTCTTGCCTGCCTGAAATGCACCAAACTAATTTAAATCACAGTTCTAGCTATGTACAGTTCAAATCTGGAAACATGAAAACCATCTTACACTTGCACAAAAGCTGACTGTTTAAATATTTAATTATTCAACAGCAAGTATAAATTAAGGGAAGATGCTCTGTACTGAGATTAAGAAAAGTAACTACAAGGTGTGGGGGCTGATGAGACCTTCAGAGTCAAAGCTTGGGGTGCAAAAGCAGCAGCTCTGTCAAACGACTACAAGGTTGTACATGACAGGTACTTGTATTTAGCTATGTTTCCTTTTATTTAGGAAGATAATAAAACACTGCGTTTATTTTTCCTTGCACAAGTACATTAATATGCCTCATTTATGAATTCATTTTTACCATCAGATTTCAGCAAGCACAGGGGATGCTTGTGTAAGAAATAAGAAATGCATGACAACACTAAAAGTAACTTGGCAAGTAGCAAATCAAACTAAATGCATGCATTTGTCACTGCCTTGTGTAGCCACAGTGGTGGCATTGCCACAAGTCAGAGGAAAAACATAAAAGCAGGATTTGTGTGAAGAGATGACATCTTTGATTAGACAAAACTGCAAGTCATAAGGAAGGCTGTCAAGCTCTCTTGTTTTGAAATTTTCTGCAATTATATCAGTTGATTTAAGATGAGCTATTACCTTTCCATTCACACCTTCACATACATGTAGCATTTCACACCCTGCACTATCAATTCCTCACTATTCCAGTCAGAAACTCTGGGAACAGACAATATTACCACTTTACCCCAGGAAAGAAACAGTAGGAATATGTGAGGTTTTGTTGCCTCTGTTTCTGGATGGGCATGTTCATAAAAACTTCTTTTTTTTTTTCCCCTTACCTTTTAAAGCATCTTCAAGTGAGAGACAAGTTAAAAGAGCTGGCATCAGTCAAATGAATCACATGAAATACAGCAGATATTAAATAAAGCAAGAACACTACTGTTTCAGCTGTAAAATAGCATTATATGAACAAGCCAGGCCCCTTTGGAGACATTCTCTCATTATGCAACACATCAAAAGACAACATCAGTGTAATTATTCTCATAATACAAATTAATGGAAAATACAACCAATCACTGATTGGTGTGAGAGGCAGCAGACTCCAGATACACACAGAACTCTCCACTAGGAAGGGCATGTAATTATTCTGTAACCATGTGGTTGAGGCCACAACTCAAGTGCTGTGTCCAGTTCCTCAGTTCAGGAAGGACATGGAGGTGTTGGAGCGAGCCCAGGGAAGGACAACAAGGCTGGGGAAGGGTCTGGAACACAAGTCCTGTGAGGAGAGGCTGAAGGAGCTGGGTGTGTTCAGCCTGGAGAAAAGGAGGCTCAGGGGGGATTTCATCACTCTCTGCAGCACCCTGAAATGAAGTTGTAGCCAGGAGGGGGTTGGTCGCTTCTCCAAAGTAAAAAGCAAGAGGAAATGGTCTCAAGTTGCACCAGGAGAGGTTTAAATCAGGAATTGGAAAAGTTTTCTTCATTGAGAAGGTTAGCAAACATTGGAATTACTGACCAAGGAGGTGGTAGAGTCACCAACCCTAAAGGTACTTGAAAGACATGCAGATATGGCACTGAGGGACATGTTTCAGTGACAGACTTGTGCTGGGTTGGCTGATTGACTCCGTAGTCTTAAAGATCTTTTCCAAAATAAATGGTTCTGTGAGTTCAGAGAGGATACCAGGCAGAGATCATTCTGACCCATCTGTTAATAAGAACCCATTTTCTTCCACTCTACACACTAAATGGTATGTGAATGAACTATAAAGGACTAGATCAAGTTACTCTAATTAGAAAAGATCAATTTCTTAAGGCAGTAAACTGGTTTTCAAGGCCTTGTCTTCAGGAATACTAAAGACATAGTTTGAATTAGAACTCTGAAATATAAATCAAAGCAAATTGTCCCATATTTTCTCCTCTTAGCCAGCAAATACCCCTTCTCTTCACTAGGATTCTACTCTATGGTAGGAAAACCACAAGTAACCTTATGCTAGCAACCACAAGTAAAGAACAGCCTTTTCTGCAAGGTCTGGAGAATGAAGTAACAAATACGTGCAATGTAGCACTAGAATTATTTTGCACAAATTACAAATGCTTCAAGAGTCTTATTTGGTAGGGTCCTATAATGTCCTTGGTAGATCAAATTCCCAAAGTTTGAAAATGTACCCAACTGATGCTAAGGATATATTTAATGAGTGCAAAGGTCACTAACTTTTCTAACTTCAGAACACAAGTCAGTCATTTCAGGTTCTTTCGGAAGATTAATGAGGCATCATACAACCTCTAAAAGAAGTAAGAAAAATTACTGAATCTTTAAACCTTTGTATTATACACTTAGTTTCATATACTGAAATTGTGTTTCATATTATTAGTCTACTCTCTTTTCATTTGTCAAATTAAAATGTGTTTTTTCTGTACCAATCTGACCTAGGTATATGACAGCACATTGCTACAAGTTTTACACAGATTTTGCAATTTATCCAGACCTACAGAAAGTGAGCAATACATCAAATGACACTGTATTATACTGGTACCATACAACTCGAACTCTGCTATTTTATCTCCACCCAGAAACTGTAATATGTCACCAAGAAAGGATATGCTACCCAAACATAAGCAGAAATACACACTTAGGAAGGTCAGTAAAACAGAATATTCCAGGTCAGCATTAGAAGTGAAACATAGCTACCCAGTGTTCACATTATTCTATATTCTGTTTCTAAATATGAGAATCATGGCTGTCAGATCAAACTTCTTCAGAAGTAACTCAAAGAAATCTCCAGCAAGTCCTCTTAAGACAGACAAGGTCAGAAGTCTCCAGCTCAGAGAAATGACATCTTCAGTAGTACCACACCACTCTGCAGATCCAACACAAAGAACACTTAATATTTGACATTTCTCTCAAAGGAATTAAAAAAAAAAAATAGGGTCTTCCGGGCAGTAGTTTCTCATTCTTCAACTGACAGGTTTCCTGGGAATGCTGACTGTCAACTAGGAATTAAAATTTATTTTCCTAAAGAGAAGTGTTGGGAGGCAGCATTCTCATGTCACACTGCATTGGCCAGACTGTCAGGACACCTGGTTTCTGGGAAATCAGCTCATTTCATGAAAATCAGCTCACTTTTCTTTCTTTAAATACTGCAGCTCTCAAATCACTAACAGACCTAATTTGAGTCTCTACTTTCCTTTGTACTTTGCTTTTTAGCCCTGTACACACAGCTAATGGATTCACACTGTTTTCCAGCTAAGGTAGACTCTCCTCTTTGACAGATCTCAGGCACCCTGTGTCTTGTGTTAATGAGCAGAAGGAGTTTCAGACCAAGGCATCAAAAGGAAAATTGTCTCAGAATACTATCCTGCAAGGTGCCTCTAAAGCAGCTTTCCCTCTGGGTTTCAATGACCTCAGCCAAGTAACATTTCTGCAGTTCAGCTTGGGACAGGACAAACACTGGTATCTTAGACAAGCCTTTCAGATAAAACCTCACATGACTCCAGACAAAGACCAAGAGCTCTCTTCCATCACATCCAATTTGCACAATCCTATCTAGAAAGATTTAGAGGGCATCCATGGCTTAGCTGTGACTTAACCCTCAAGTCTGACTCAGAAGCCAAGAATTTTTCTTCTGTTTCCATTTCCTGCTTCATTTTGGCAGGCCAGTGTGTAGTCCCTATAGAACAAGCCCCACATATATCATGTGCTTCCATCCTGACCCCTTAAAACTTTTCCTTCAGGGGTTCTACTGCCCTCCCTTCAGAGTAAATTCTGTTGAAAAACTCTATGGTTCATGTAGGGAGGGTTTTCTGTTTTTTAAAAATTTAAAAAGCAGTTCTAGACAGTAATTTCATACAGCTGTGATCAGAGACAGCTAGAAAGGCTTAAAGAAAATTCAGGGGTTCACAAACTGCATAGACTGGTTCTTAGTGGCATAACTCCACAGCTCACTGCTCAGACAAAAAAAAATAATTACTGAATCATCTCTGAACAAAGATAAAACTTCCTCAATTTTATGCCTTTGCTGTTATTTTAGCAATGGTACACAACAGCCATCCTCCTATTCCCAATTATGCCCAGAGAACAGGCATAGGAGCCTGGGATAGTGTTTTTCCTCCATCCCACTTCTTTGTATAAGCAGACAAGCGTGTTCTTACTTAACATAAAATTGTGGTGTCCCAAATGGTTGGGATTTTTCATGTTAGCCAGTTCTTAGCCCTATGGACAGTTCACAAAGAGTCTCGGTTTAAGGCCAGGACTACAAATAGTTCTGTTTCTAATAAAACTTATTTTGCTGGGAGTGTTTTAATGCTGGGAACTCAGAGGACTTTAATAACTGTTAAATACTGGGGGTTTTCTAATTGTATAGGGAGTTTCCTAAAGTTTTTGATCCTGGATCCTGCAGGAGTTACTGGACCAAGCAAAATAAGGAGCATGAGGAGTCTTGGAACCACAGTACAAGTATCTCTCAGTTCAAGAAAATATGGTAAACAACAAAAAAATAATTTCTTTATGGTTTTGTCACTACTTCATTTGAATTCTCCATTCTTATAGCAAAGTCTGCTGATGGACTCTCGATTCAAATAGCACTGGATGAGGCCATGACCATAACAAATATGGCTTAAATCACTGAAAATCAAATTTAACAAAGGCCAAATATACTTCAATTATCTCTGTCTGCATCCTCCTTATTTTTCTCCCCTTCCAATGATTAAATATTTCTAGGCCACTACATAAGCCTTCCAAAGCAGATATTCCCATTCTATCTCACAACACTCCCAAACTCCCACACCTTCTGCAGGCTCTTTTCCTCAGTATGAGGATCAGATGAAATTATTTTGTCAGGTTTATGGGGGTAAAGGTGATCACAGAGTAGTCACTCAAGGCTTTTTTTTTTTGCATCCAGTCCACAGCACCACTTGGGAATAAAACATCTGATCTGCCCATCTCCCACTGAACAACAAGACAAATAATCATGAATTAAATAATGCTTAAGTTTTTAGCTTGTTGTTATTTCATCTGATGACTTAGGGCATGATTGTTCTCCAGCAGAAATTAATGAAAAACTCCCCTTGAATTCAACAGGAGCAAGATTACATCCCTGGTTTCTTACCTCCTTAGAGAAGCTGACAAATCACAGAAGTTAAATGACTATTTCTCACTTAGGAATAATGGTGAGAAAAATGTACAGAACAGTTATTCCCTGTTTATTCTCCCATTCTTTGACCAAGCATCCGATTTTTACTTCAAAAACTTAATAGAATAAAGACAAACACACAAAAAAAACCAAAAAAACAAGATACAGCAAAAGCCTGACAAACACAAAGTTTGTCTTTACAAAGCAGACACATTTGCATTTAGGATACTTTTGAAATCACATTCACTGAATTGCAAACCATTCACCCCCTCCACTGTCACTTCCCTCATCCCCCCTTTTTCACATGCACATACTGTGGGGACTGCCAAGACAGAACATCCCACTGACCTTGGCAATTGGCAGCTGTGATCAATCACTTCGTAAAATCCTATGTGTCAGCTAGAAACCACTTGTATTTCTCTTAAGCAAGTCAATCTGCTAAACAGCTTAAGTCATGAATCCATTCAGAAGGCTATGAAAATAAATTCATTTGGATGAAATGGTTCTTTATGCCTGATTTTCTTTCTTCTTTTCTAATGTGTTAATATTAAAGGAGCACTTCATTGTCTCTGTGAGAAGCTGCTGGCACACTCCAGTGCAGCTGTACTGGTTAATGGAGGGGACCTCCTCACTTACTGGTGAAGCTCACCACAGGTATCCCTGGACATGACACAAGTTCCCAACTCTTTCAGACAACTCATCTGACCTAATATGAAGTGAGTTATCAAACAAAAGGAAAGCAAGCATCTCTCCATAGAAACTGAGCATCAGACAGAACTGTTATTACCAAACACAGCACTAAACAAATGAGACAGCTTTTAACCCTAGGCTGAACTTTGGTGGAATGAGATCAGCATGGAAAGTCACTCTTCCCATAATTATTTTCTATGTAAAAACAACATTCCAATGGATTTCTTTGGACAATCTGCTCATTATTGAGACTGCATATGCTGCTCTCTGCCCCTAGACCATCCTATGAGCATAATGTGATTTGTTATCTGTTTGCATACTTAATCTGTCCCACAAAAATAACAGCTTTTCCACTCAATCCTTTGGATAAATCAAAATAAAATCTTAATCTTAAAATATGCAGATCAAACAAAGCTTAAAGAAAACAAGTAAGAGGAGTGATTAAAAAATTAAGAAGCTACACTGAAGAAACAAAGAAAGAAAGAAGCCAACTGTGAAAAAGTGAGGATAACAAAGACTACTCCTTGGAGTCATGAGTTAAATGAGTAAAGAGGCCTGTGCAGCTAATCTACAGTTAAACGTGATCACAAAAGGACTTTTACTACCTTGACTGCATTGTGATACCTTTTAGAAGTAGAATAATAAAGCAGAAGTTTGCCTCTTCAAACATGATTCACTCCTACAGCCATCCATGGTAACTCCAAGAACATTACCATTACAAAGTACAATAATAAAACGTGTTTCCATTCACAACCTGAGGGAAAAGTACATTGTGTTTTGCACATTTTTACTGTAAAATGAGAATACTGTGAAAGGTACCTTCTTAGGGTGCCATGACACATTTCCTTTCTCACCTAAACCAATAAAAGCATGTAATGCAAGCAGGGTGTCACACCTCACAGGTGTCTGTCCATTTGAAACTTACTCTGAGGCAGCATCAAAGAGTGAGTTATCTTTGCTAGATTGTGCATTCTGTTAGGTTTCTAAATTTGTCATCTAATTAGCATCTGCTCAGAGAGGTTGTTTCTTTCAGATTGGATTTTGGCAGGGAAAGGATTTTAAATGTCAGATTAATTTCCAACTTAGATCTGACAGAGAAATTTTGAGGTCTCCTGGTACAAACAGGAGAAAAAGGAATTGGCAATAGCCAACCACTAGTTTCAACAACAAGGATGGGAACACAACTGTTTTCTCAGTGTATTCCTGATGCAGAAGGCAACTGGTTCAGAATTGTTGTGGTTTGATGGCATTTCATCACTGTGATAGTCTTTGAGGAAAATTTCCAAGCAAAAGCTTGAAATTCATTGCCACTTAAACAAGACAGCTTCTCTTTCCCCTCATCACACTTCTTATTGTACTTTAAGATGGCTGCTCACCACTGATAAATGGAAACTGTTTCTGGATGGTGAAAATAATAGCTTTGAGATTCAACCGGGTCATCGATTTTCTTGATTGTTCTCATATATTTGAGTTAGGATATAGGAGTTTGTCTCTGACTTCAGACCATAAGCATGTTCCTACCCCATGGAAAAAAAAATCAGTCACTCAAAGGATCAAATCTTTAAACTAAAACTTACACAGTTCACAGCATAAAACAGCTCATGCTGCAGCTAACTAGACAATAATTTGTTCACAGAGCTAATCCCCGAATTTAAGCAGGATCCACCCAGCAGGTAACATTTCTCAAAGCACAGGCAGCATTTCTCAAGACAAAGGTGCTGAACCTTCACCAGAAAATCCAGAATCCACATACAAAGGCTGTAAGATCCTGCTCAAACAAAATGCACGCTTTGAAACACATTTCAAAGGGTTTTTATTTTAACATTCTCCTGTGCTGCAATAACTGCTCGCTGAAGTTCATACTCTACAGCTTGAGGCCTTCTGGAGGTGAAGTAGTGAGACTCCCACAGTACACTAAATCACACACAGCATCAATACCACATTCTGTTTAAGAAAGGTGAGACAAGAGAGCTTCCCTGGTGCAAGGCCAAGCACAGTGAGCCACTGGCAACATTTGTTACATCACAAGAAGAAGCCCTTTCCACTGACAGGACCTGTGAAGCTACATCAGCAAATATCTAGGGAAACTTTCACAGAACCTCAAAAGGTAAAGAAAATAAGTTATTTCTGTAAGTACACACATGGATAGGACTTCTACGTATCTAATAACCCACACAGCACATGACACTATTATCCCATTTATATTCTTCCAGCAAGCCCTTCACATTACCCAGGTCATTGTTTATATGCTGTCTGTAGGTAGTGAAATATACTTGACCCAGAAAAGGTTCTCAAGATAAAAAAGTTAGCCCTTAAAGGTAGTCGGAAAAGCAGAATTTTAGTACACTGATGCATTGTATCATGTGGTATTTAAAAACAAAAACAAACAAGAAAACCTACACAAAGAGGACTGCCTTAGAAACAGATTGACCATCTCAGGGAAGTGCAGCCTTCCAAACACAAATCCTGGTTTTCAAACTCAATTTCACTGAATCCACTGACAAATTCAAACAAGGCACACTTCAGAGAAATCAAAACAGACTGATTTGACTGGCAGTCTCTGACGATAAGTACAGCTGCGAAGTTAAAAATTTTTAAAAAGCCTTCCTATGTCCACACAAGTTTAGCATCTAAATCCAAACTAAGCTCCACCACATAAATTGAATTAGAAATTCCAGGGAAAACACACATCTGTGTTCATGCGAGTCCCTTGCTTATCTTACTGAAACAGAGGTTATAACACTGTATAAAGCCAAGAACACCAGAGGCCAAGTCCAAGTCAGACTGAAAATCTGAAAGAAAGTGTTATTCATGTCATCTTGTGAGGAATGCTTTACAAATAGCATGAACTGGCAGGAAGAATGACAAGACATCCACTCCTGGCTGTCTAGACTGAGTTTGAGACTAACCAGCCATATAGACTGCAAGAATGAAATTACCCAAAAGTATTGGAAAAACACACTTAAATTAAACAAACTGATAATAAAAGTAAATAGGCTCCTTCCCAACAGGCATAAGTGATTTCCAGATTTTGTCTTACTAGAGCCTAGAAAAACAGAACAATATTAGAAATCCCTATAATAGCTAGAGATGTAGTGGGGGCTGAGGGTCCTCTTCCTTCTCTCCAGAGCCTACAAGGCTTCTAGGTTATAAAACACAAAATGAGTAGCTTAGAATCACCTCGGAGTTCCTGTCCAATTTATAACCTGAAACACTACAAAAAATTCTGGGAAATAAAGTGGATTTGCTTCAAACTCCCTCAAACTGCAATGGCATGAGGGTTTTATTTGCAAAAATCCAGAGTCTTTTCTGTCTCAGAAGCCTTTCTGTAACTAAATTTACATTAGTCTACCAGCTTGTTACCATGATAAAAGAATGGGGGGGGAAAGCACAATTTGGTTCTTTTTCAAGGGCATCAGCAACAGAGGCCTAAAGAACAAAACAAACTATAAAGGTGAAAACTCATAGTAGGTCTAAAGCAAGATATCCAACTCGTCATCACGAAGACATGAAGACTGCACAGCAGTCAAGGCTTCTCTGATGTCTAATTAAGCTGTTTCTGGGGCCTCAGAAACCCCCTTTTTAAAGAAACCAATCAACAAGGTACAAGTGACTTCATACAACCGTGACTTGTTTTGTATTTTTGAATATCCATTATTACCTTTGTAAATTGAGCCTAGAAAATAAGATCTAATGGTAAAATTGTTTAGGGACTGTGTACAGTGAAGATCAGATCTGTTTAACACAGGAGAAAAAGAAATACCAAGGTTACAGAATTGGAGTGCAGGGTCACTGCGAGGAAAGTCAATTTTTTTTTGTTTTAAATAAAATTTGAAATGATGCCTTCTTTTTCCAAAGGATTTTTGTTTTACTCTCAGACGAAAGTTTCCACATCTCTCAGCAACACAAAGGAAATATATTTGTATTTTAAAGGTGTGTCGAAGTGATACACTTCAAACTCCTTAGTTACTTAACTCTACATTAAAATCAACTGAACTCCTTAATCAGATCCCCAAACCAGCTTTACAGGATCTCTTACATTAATCCTTAACGCTGCCAAGAAGGAAGCTGCCATGAATTCTCATATGCCATAATCATCAATAGGACCCAGCCGTTGATCACATACCTCCATCTCACTTTTCCCAGGCTTCTCTTCATTGGGGAAAATTATATGATATTGTCTTGGGCTGGCAAGTATAGGTATCAGCAACAGCAGAAATGCTACCAGAAATCACCTTTGATGGCTAAGTCAGGACTCTGGATCACTGAAATACACTGGCATGATGCTCTGAAAATCCCCTCCCCAGCTAGAGTTTCATTTTCTGCTGTATAAAGCAATTCCCTGCACTGCCATCACACTTTTCTGTCCCACTGCCACCAAGCCCATCATGGAGTTTTATTCATTAAGCCGAAAGAGCTTCATCAGGAATTATAGGCTTGAAGCATATATATAGATACAAGATAGCACTCATCTAGATTATTTTGTTGCTGATTAATTTGCCTTACTCTATGTAAAATAAATAATACACACGTGATTTTTTTTTCAATTGCTTCTGTACACATATCAACCTCAAATGACCATTTAAAGCTCTGCTATACACTGAGGTCCTCCTTCCCTGTTTCTCTCCCACATATGAATGAGGTCATCTTTATCTCCATTTTCCTACTGAAGCAGCTCAGAAGGAACTCTCCCCTTTTTCCCTGTCCCACTTCAAGTAGTTACCTGCAAGAGATTTTTCCAGCACTCACAAGTACTACCACCATTTAGGTGGTAGATCATGACCAGGCTTAAAATATAAAAAACAGGTAAAAGTCAAGAATGTTAGTTGTCTGTATTTGCCTGTAGAGCACATTTGGAATGGAAAGCAGTAACAGTAGCAGCTATTAGTGCAGAAAAAGTAAAGGGCATTAAATTGCAATCCAAAAGGTAGATTCTATACCCTCTCCTGAAAAGGTAGCTTAAATGAAGTCAGGTACAAATATCTGTTTCAAGGGTATTGCTCCCACACTCACAAAATCATAACTACTCCAGAAGCATTTTCACCATGGCAGAAATCATCATCACCATGAAAGGAGTCCAATGTAATTTAGCCTGATTACTTTTAAATTAGTTCTTTTTAGAAAGGCTAGAAATCATGTTCTCTAAAGAGGGCTGTGCAGTGCACAAGCCCACTTGACAAACTCTGTGAATCCGAAAAACTTTTCAGCTGTAGATGAAAAGTCTCTGATCTCTCACACTTGGCTGCTTTTTCTAGTTTTATCACTGCAGCCCTTACCTCCTCCTGCAAGCCTGGCTTCTAGGGATACTTTACACAATTGTACATTGATAAATAACCAGGATTACATCATTTTTTTCACGCAGCAGCCTAGATGGCACATAAAATCACTAGAGCCACAAAAGTTCACACGCTAACAAGGCTTTGTTTACAGGATCAGGCACTAATGACCTTAGGAGATGGCTAAACCCAGAAGGATCTGCAGTGTAACATACTCACCTTACATTTTTGTTCACATCAGTCTCTGTAATAAAACTTCAACTTGACCCTTACGGTGAATATTTACACACATGCTTGAAGTAACACATTTTGTAGAAATCAGTCTAATCACAGGCAGAAGACTAAGTATGATGCAAAAAGAGGCCTAAAAGAGTCAGATGAATACACCTAAAAAACAACAAAATCTAGAATGCACATCTTTAAAATAAAGAGAATATCCCACACTTCCAGCTTATATAGAGCCCAAATCACAGGGAAACTGGGAGAGAATTTATCATCATTTATTTTACAGAGATGATTTACTATATGTGCACTGTACCAACAATTTATTTGAACTGTTACAATGATTCTTTGGTTTCAAGTTTGAGCTGTCGCAGTTCAGATTCTCATCCTTGGTTTTCCTCTAAACCATCCCATGTTTTTTACCAGCGATAATTTTATTAGCTAAACAACAGAATTGCAACTCAAATTCTTGATGGCAAGTGTGCCATTTCCTGGAATTGACACAGCTTAGCCACATAAAAATAAAATAAAAATAACTAAATCATTGGGGTTCTGCACCATGAGAATAATGGATCTGTTCTTGGTTCCTCAGCTGCCTCCTAACAACTTTCTTGGCAAATAAGCGATGATCAATTTGTTGAAATTAGTTGTCCCTAAAAAATCAGTGACACTAAATATTTTACCTCACTGCTGATAAGCACTGACATTTAGATCTCAAATCAAATGCTACAGCAGACCAAGAAAGTTTCTTTTCCCCATAAAAGCACCCTCCAAACACCTGCAATTAGATTATATTCACTCTAACAGCCAAGGCTTGCATGCAGTCCCCACCACACCTTGCTTCCTTCAAATGCTGGCAGTACAGATTTGCTTATAATTCATATTTCCCAGAGACAGCCATTGAAGCAAATAGGGAGCAAACATTTCTCAAGAATACTGTGGTTCCTTGCAGGATTTGAATAATCCCTGAGCTACCTGGAGTCCTGTGCTCAGCAAACTGTGTAAGGACTGAGATGCTGAATGAAAATCAAGCAGCACAACCAGTGCCACCCTTGGCTAGCTATGGGTGCTGCTCCAGAGGGAATTTCAGGAAGTTACAGCAAAGTCAGTAACCCATAGTAAATATTAGTGCATTATGAGCTAGCAGCCTATAAATCCCTTCCCAGTGGCATATCCCTATGGGAAAGGGCATGTAGGCTTCCATATGGTGCTGATATATCATGTGATTTTTTTAAAGGCATACTGTAACTCAGACTTATTTGCTGTTCTCTCTCCTCATATCTGTAAACAAGAAAAGCTTAAAAGGTTGCATTCCTTCCTACTTCTCGCTATGTTATTTAAACCAAACAGAGTTTAGCCACATCAACATCTGTCATCTGAACTTAATTCTTGGTACTTTCTCTCTTTTCTTTTTCAGAAAATAAAATAGATGCGTCTGACTACATGAAAGGGGAGCTGAACCATGTCAATTGTCTGCAAAAGCATCAGAAATCACAGGTATAAGAAAGGGGAAGTTTTATAAAAACAAAACCAACTTTTAACAGTTAAGCATGCTGAATGTCAGCCATATCCTGAATATTCTCATTCTCTTTGCCTCCACACATAAAGTACAAAATATACTCAGATGCAATTTACTTCTAGTTTAATTCATAAAATAATTCGAATGACAGCAGCCAACTTGTACAAATTGTACCTAGAAAAATGCACTGGAACACACAAAGAAACAAAATTCAAATTTTCTTTTTTATTTTAATTTTTTCCACTACCTCTCTACTACACTCATGAAGATTCAAGAGGAAAATTACCAATTACATTAATAAGAAAAATGGGACATGTTCAATCCCTGCTTCTCGCCACTTCCTTCCCTCAGAGTAAACAATTTGATTTTAATTTATTATTCCCTCTTAATTTGATATAGTGAGGTAAATTTGGCAGTTTTGGAGGACAACAGGAGACAAGAACCGTAGGAAAATTCAGGTCAGAAGGTACCTCAGGGGTGCTGTGATCCAACCTCCTGTTCAAAGCAGAATCAGCTCTGATGTTCCACCAGGATGATCCAGCCAGTTTCTGAAGACTCCCAGGGATGAAGACTGCATCTCTGAGCAGCCTGCTCTGCTGCCTGCCCACTCACAAGATTAAAAAATTGTTCCTTACACCCACTTTGAACCTTACATCTCTTAAGTGGTATTTCTATTTTAAGTAGTCATATTTCCAATTTTATTAATCAAAATGGCTACATGCAACTTTTCCTTTGCAACCATATTGTTCCAGAATAAAGCTGGCATATATTTATATATATATATATATACACATTGATCACTCAGTGTTGTTTCATTCTAACACACCAAGGGATCTGGTAACAAGCACCTCAGGTGTGGATTTTAACACCAGCCTGAGGCACAGGGTCAGGATTTGGCCAGAGGGATGCAAGGCTCCTCACAGGCACTGGGCAGCAAGCAATCAAGTACTCATAGCTCAGCCTAAACAATAAGCAAGGGGGGAATAAAATCAGTGCAAGTTTATTTAATGTATCATCTTTGTTATAAGGGCAGTGGTTAATATGGCTAAAGAAGGAACAGGGTAGCAAAGGAGAGCTTTGACTTGGTGTCCATGCAGTGCCATCTCTGGAGAACCATGGAACTCCAGAATGAATAGGTCTGGAAGGGACCTTAAAGACCATCTACTTCCAACCCATCTCCGACAGCTGGGGGGGAGGAGGGTGATAACAGGGAATATGAGGGGAAGACAGGAATGTAACAATGGTCCTTAATTAGGTGCAGATGAATTTGCTTGGTTTTCATTTCCATCCCTGGAGGTACATGGCAGTAGACTTGAGCCAGTGGGTTTATTTTTCCTGTGCTCAGGTAGGCTGGTTTGAGGTAAGAAAGGACTTTTCAACTCAGTGGCCCTGGACCATCAGACTGTGCAAGGAATGATAGTTTTGAAGAGGCTGTAGAATCAATTTTTGGAAGAAAGAAAGAAATAAAGCAATGTCCAAGGACCCAGACTGTCATGGAGCTCTGGCAGCTCATGGAGGAGAGGGAAGAGGATGCACAGTTACCTACTCCTTGACTCTGCCAGAGGCTGCAAGCCCCACCACAGAAGCAGCAGAACAGGTGGTACATCTTCCGCTCAGCTGAGGCAGCTCAGGCTGTCACATTAGTGGAGCTGCCATCAGCTCCAGTTTACATTTCTGTGTGAGACTGAACTACAGCAGCAGAGCTCCCATTCACAATCCCTGCTGGAGCTAAAGTGCTGAAGAGATGGCCTCCCCCACATCTCCTCAGCCAATGCAGCTTCACCTCACAGGGATCATGAATCAGAGTCTGGCAGCAGGGAATAGATTAGAAAAATAGTAATACAGGAAATAGAGAAAAAAGAATAAAGAAGTCAGTGTAAGAAAGGAAAGAGCGTTAGCAGAAAGAAAAAGGGTTATTACTAGGTTGGGGCGGGGGGGAAGGAGCAATTTGTTAGGGTGTTTCTCAAAAGCCTAAATTTAGATTAAATAAGGAGGCAAGGCACTTCACATCTCTTCATACTACTGAGTTATTGATTACCTTTGGGCTTGATCTCAAAAAGAGCCAGTAACAAGTTGTTTGAATCAATTACAACTATAGTAGTCTATAAAATATGGTCATCAAATTAAGTGAAAAAACTTCTGTCTGGGATTTGGATACTCCAAGCTCTAGGATGCATCAGGGAAGCAGAGTTACACCTTAAGGAGTTAATAACATCAGTATGGAAGAGACTTACCTGGCTGGGCAATTGCTTCTTAATTAAGAAGTGTCCAAGTGATGAACAAGAGGAATTGCCACCTCCAAAGCATATGGCAGTAAGCAATGGCTTGTTAGGAAGAAAGGCAAAACCCTTCCTTCTTGAGTTAATGAATGATAAATTAGCAGGTATGGGGAAAAATCTTTCTACTCAAGTGATTCAAAAGGTGTACAGGGTCCAAACAGGGAAAAGGAATCCGCCTGCTTCAGGCTCCACTCAGTGAGTGTAACCTGAAGATTTAAAGACTTAGTGAAAACAGAGGCCTCAGTTATAAATGCTGCCAGGCATTTGCCAACTTGTCAGTTAAGTCATATGGAGTAAAGGAAACCACCAAATCTGAATTAAATGCTGCTCGGAGAATATGTTGGGGTTTGCTCCATTCCCTTCTGTTCATACAAGTACGCATATGTGCCATCTGTTTAGAATTTGTCAACAAATACTTACTGACTTGTAGCTTAATTTTTGTTAGGAGTTATTTCAAGGAGGGTTGAGCCCTAAGGCATTCCTTTCCCTGGGAATGGCCACTCTGAAAATTCGTGCCTTAGATAGTTGCAAGGTGACCACCAAGCCCTAGGTGCTCCCATACAGGCACAAGGTTCTCTGTCTCTGCATGTGACAGGGTCTCCTTGAGTCCTCTGGTAAAAGGAGATTACAGGGAAAATGTGTTTTAGGGTGAACACTGGAGGTGCCAAGAGAGCACTTGGGCATAGGGCAAGGCAACAACTCTGTATTTCAAGGGTCTCATGGGACATAATAGCAATAGAGATTGAAACAACATGGTTAAAAAGGAGAGAGACTCGTGACATGTGCTGCAGGATAAAGTAAAAACTGCACATCCTTGGTGGTGCCAGAAGCTGGTCTCAAGATGAAATAATCCAAAGAAAGAATTAGCCTGTGTTACCACAGATGAAATTAGAGGCCAGAAATGGAAGGCAGCTAAAAATGAAGATAAAGATGCCAAACTGGCATCACAAGAATCAGAGCACAGGAGGTGAATGGGGCTGACAACCGCAGACAGCTGGGTGAGATGAAAGGACATGAGCAGAACAGAAGCAACCTTCCAAGTCTCACAGCCTGTAATTCACACTGCACAGGCTGATCCTTCTGACAGTTTGTGCAGCATCCACAAAGCAGCTAAAGACTGTCAGGTACCTGTTTTATTCTTCTAGCTGTCACGACGAGACTTGATCCTTTTTCAACAGTGTAGAGTAGGCAGCGTATCAAATTACACTCTGGTCAAACATATTTTACTAAGAAATTCTTTCATTATTCCAGCAATAGACAGCCAGCAATTAAAGGGCTTCAAAGAGCAAAATGGTTTAAGTCTTCTATAGAAACATTTGCTACATGCCACACCTGTGCCAAGAAGAGGATTGGGATCTTATGTGGTGGGAAATGAGGCAATTACTGTTCTCATTAAATTACTTTAGGCCAAGGCATTTCAAATCCTCAGGAAACAGTTCATTTAAATGTGGGGATGATGACATGTTCACCACTAATCTCTCAGGAAGAGCATAAGAGAAACCTCAGCATCAGCAGATGGGCGAGTGAGGGAGCAGTGAAATCAATCCCACATATAGTCCCCATCCCTGAAGCTCTCCATCGGAAATATCCACAGCAGTACCCTGCAGCACTAAAACCCAGTAAAATCACTGTGCCACACTTCCAGTTAGCAGCGTTAGTGCAGGGCAGGCAATCTCCTGCTGTGACCAGAGATGAGAGGATAGCAAGGACTCTGCGGTATCAAGGTGTTGGGGAAATCAAAATCCCTGTCCTGATTGTATGAACAGTTCCCCAGCTGGAAAGGTAAAGAAGACCAGAAAGGGTAGGTAGAGAATCAGTGACATTTCCATTAAAAGAAAAAGCTGAACAGAAAGAAGTCAGAGGAACAGCAATCAACGAATGTGTAACTAATGCAGACTGGACAACAGAGTCTGTGTGAACCAGCACACCGTTCCCTATCTTAGCAGGATCTAGAAAAGGTCCTTGAAATACAGTGCCATTTTCCCAGCAATCCTAGCATGCCCATGCTCTCACAACAGCCACACTGGCTCTACTCAGTTGCTTCCAGGTGACCCCTGCAGTCATTGTCATTATCACTCTCCTTGAGCTAACCTGCCAGCCCCCCACTTTTGTGTGAGTCTTTCACGCAGTTTACCCACAAGATGGATAAGTCACCACCAAGAGCCAGCTGCAGCAAGAACTGAATAATGCTCACCTACCACCTCATGCATACATCTTTGGAGTATGAATGTTGGCAGGAAATAGCTATTCTCTTTCTTCTGTTAGTTGCTGAATGGTATAATACAGTCTTGTTTCCCTTCCAGAAAGTGTCCTTTGTTCTGACATTGAATTTATATAGACCAAGCAGTGACACTTTTGTACAGGGGAGTCTTAACATTTGGGTAGCACGGCTGGGAAAATAAAATTTCTGCTCGGCAAGCATTAGCCTTTTTTCCACTCCTTTCCTTCTTAAAATTTACAGTCGTTTCTATCCACCTTTCATCTGCTCAAGGGAAAAAACAAAATAAGGAAAGAGCCTTTTCTTATGTTCCTCACTTAAACAAAACCAGGCTTTCACATTCAAAGAGATTCATACCCTACCACCAAGATAATAGGTGAGATGCAAGTCCAAAAGTACCCCTGCTGTGTGCTGAGCATTCATGGGTGGTCAAAGCTGTAACTGAGCTGCCTCACCATGGTGCAGCAAGAATTCAGATTTCTTTTATGCAACTGGCATTCCATTTATACTTTTTGGTCCAATGTATCTCAGAGAGCATTACAGAGCATTTAATCACAATATGCTCTACCTACAGCACAGTTCCACCAGAGCCATTTAGCACATGAAAGGGGATGGAGGAAGAGGAGATGGAAGGAAAAGGAAAAGAAGGGGGTTGATTTTGGAAAACTCAGTTCTCACCTGATTAAAAAAAAAATTAAGTTTTCTGATTGTCTTCCTCCTAACTCCTGTCAAAATTATCTCACTCACTGTACCTCTTTTCAGCAACTCAATTCATATTGTCTGCAAGTTAACCCTTGCTTTCTAATTCCCAAGTTGCTTACCTATGGCATAAATTCTCCAAAAGTCTCATGCCCTCATAACTGCCTAAATGCTTCATAACCCTCTCAATTTTAAACTGCTGCAACCAGACCTGTCCAGCGAACAAACTCACAGCCTTGGTAGGTCAAGACTTGTCATCTCTTCATGGGAACCTTAAGTCTCCCTTGAAAACACCAAGCTAAAGATTTTAAAAATAACCACATTTGCTCCCTGTACGATCTCCAGAGTAGGTAAAGCTTTCCTATCCATGCCTTGTAGCATGCCAAGTACATTGCCAATACTTGACAAATAATTGCTGCCTCCACACATTACTCTTCCTACCCAATAGCAGAGCCCCAGGAATTCAGCCCAGGACCTAATGAGCAAAGTCTGAAAAAAGCAAACAAGCATTTTGAGGAAAGCTCATCTTGCTCTCAGCTGCTTCTGAAACCAGAAGCAAAGACAAAAACAAAGGGAAAAAACAAAACAGTTAAACAACTTTAACCAGCCTGAAACCTTTGTTTCTTCCATTCCTCATCTCAGCATGTTAGAGGTGCAGTAGCTCAGCCTCCCTTCCAGTGATCTTGGTCTCACTTCCTACCCATGGGTGTGGACTCAGAGGTGAAGAAATTTGTAGACTGCAAACCTGCAGTGGTGGTTTATTTAGCAGGTTTCCATCAGGGTACTTTAGCGTCTCTTTTTTCCTATAGGACTTTTTCATTTCATAGTACCAAACAATGGCAAATGAAAGGCTGCTCAGGCACATAAAAACCTATTAAATCAAAAACAGGAGAATAAAAATCCCACGTATGATTGACATATAAGAGATCTGAGATCAATAAACCCAGTCCATTTTTACTAATCCCTCAGTGCATGTATGCTTTTACAAGTGCAGAGATTATTTCATTTATGTGTATGTGTATATTCCTCTTGCAGGGGGCAGATTTCTCTCTGCAGCACAGAAGAATTATGTGCTGTGTTCTTTGTGGCTTCTTAATATTATTAAAAACTCAAAAAAAGTAACAGTTATTCTGAACTTTCAAGATGAAAAAGTTCTCCTCTGAGTTTAGAATGGAGTTTATGCAAGAGAGGAGTGCTGCTGCCCACACTCTGTGGTGGCTATTTCAAAAAGCAGCTGTGTCCTACCCAGAGGAGACATGGATGGTTCATGCAACATGAACCAAATGCCAAGACTTTTCAACACACTGACACATCAGATTCCTCGGAATCTTTTTAGAATTCACAGCACACACCCTGCAAAGCTCCCTTTACCCTCCCCTCTGGATTTGACAGACAAGGAGCAGGCAATGGCCAGTGCCCAGAGAGCTGCAGGGAAAAAGGGGTGGTACAGCCACAAAAGGAGGGGCAGGCACACAGCCTTGCTCACCTGTGGGTTGCCAGGTGTCTCTGAACTCTGTACTGCGTGGTACAAGGGTGGGGTCGTTTGCTTTCAGTCAACAGCCAGTGGAGCTACCCCATCACTGTAACCTATTTCTATTCACAGACATGGAACAACAGAAGTACTCCATTAAGCCACAAGCACACAGAACACTGTTTCAACAGTTTGTGTGGATCCCTCTGTGAGGGGAAAATGCATCCCAAGGATGCTCACCCCACCTGCTGTTTGGCCTCACCACAGGCAGCTCAAACACATGTAATTAATGTCCAGAATACTGCAAACATTGTTTCTCATGCTTTTCTCTTTGCTTGACTTTCTTGCTCCTTAGAGCATGCATCAACAGATTGAAGCCTCCTCACTGTCTATTCCCCATCACAATTGTGATCACCACTATTGTGGGTAATGCAAGGACAAAGGAAAAGAAGTCATCTCCATTCAGAAGAACCTTGATTTGGTTACTAATGCCAAGAAGGAGATGGTTGTGGACTTAAAGTCATCAACTGGAAGCAGACAAGTATACATAGTTTTACACCCCGTTTGGTTTACAGAGTGATGGGCAGCCAAAGCATTAAATCCATAATTTCATCTTGTTTACCCCGAAGAGAAAATCCTATCATATCTATAACAAAATCAGACAACCACAGAGTATTCTGAGTTGGAAGGAACCCACAAAGATCATCGAAATCCAGCTCTTGCCCCTGCACAAGACAACACCATGTGGTTAAGAACATTGGCCAAATGCTTTTATCCTGCCTTCATTTCACTTCCTAATAAACAGGAACTGATGCACTGGCTGCAAGCTGGGAGGAAGCAGCATGCTGTATTTCACATGCAACGAAGCCCAAAAAGTTTCATTTGGTGGAGATTGTTCCATACCTTATGTGGCTGAATTTTCCAAACAGTAACAAACAGCCAGTGAAATGAGTTTGCATTCAGATACACTTGGCTCAGCAGGCTGTGGTTTAGCCCCATAGGTAAGCTCAGATTTGACACGGGTTAAAATAAAATAGTCCTTGGCGACCAGTCATGGTAACTGAAATCTTACTCTTGGAGGACTGGTTAAGAAGGTCCAGATCAAATTCTTCCACAGTCATTGCAGCTGGAACAGAGCTGGTCTGTCAGTGCCCAGCTCCATTAATCCTACATGTCTGATCTGTCTGAGTTTCACTAAGAAAACAAAGTTAGGGAGCCCTGAGACGCGCAGACACAAATGAAAAAATACATTCCCGATGCCGACTGTCCGCACATTCTCAGGAAAGTTGTGTCTCTGCTCCATTACTCAGCATGTGGTTCCAATTGTGACAACAATGCGCGTTTGTTCGGCCGCGCGCTGCCTGCGAACGGCGCTGCTTAAATACGGTGAGCTGGGTTTAAATCCAGCCTGGCCTGGGACTGCCTTGCAGGGTCAAGTGTCTGGCATGAGCCTGCTATGTTCTGGTCGGTATAATCTTATAGATGGCCCCAGCAGCAGAACCAGACTCTTTGATGTCAGAAAGGTAAATTTATGGATGGCATGCGTACACTGAGTATTTTTAATAAGGGCAAAGAAAGATGGGTACAGGGAGAAAAAAAGCAAGCAAGAAAAAAAAACCAGTATCTATCTAGATCTGTCCATTTCCCCTGCATTAGATTTGTTAAATTAAATAATGATTTTACACTCTCTTAAAACAGAATAAGTAATTTTTACTCACAACAGCTCATGAAAATTGCCTTGCCCTGCAGAATTTTTTGCACTGATTTTTTCACTTATTGTGAGCTAGGAAGTTTGTCAGAAATAGTTGCTATGACCCAGTTTTTAGGGAAAAAAGAAAACAATATTGGTGGTTGCCATTTGTTTTTGTTCTCCTCATGGATTTAGGATATTGTCAACATTTCCACTAATAGCTGCTGTACCTGGGGAGCTGAAGTAAAACTCAAGACACCTCCCTGAAAGGTGCACCCAATGTACAACTTGACCATAGAATTTAGTGAGACAGGATGGCTACATCACCAGCCTGCTAGGGAAAGAGTTTAGCCCATGTTTTCCAGGTGTGCTCTACTCCTATCTTACACCTTTCCTAAGCTAGGTAATGCTTTCTCATGAAGTTCCTTTAGATATTTCATTGTAAGCATACATTTAATTTACACTGACTCTTTTGCAACTTGTGATTTAAATGAAATCTCATGGCAAGGCATTTGGCTCCAAAGATCTCTTTACCTCACATTTTGGAACAGGGACCTGAAACTAAACAGTAAGATGACCAACATCTGTGACAGTATAATTAAAAAACACCACTAAAATGGTTGCTCAGCAATCAAACAAATAAAAGCTCAGCCACCTCTCAACTACGACACTTCCTAACATTTAAATACTCAATTGTTATGAGATTATAATTTTATAATGAAAAAAGCCACATCATTTGACAGGGAGTAAAGGGTTATTTACAGAGTAAAACAGTGGGAAGTAGCAGTTCAGGATATTTTTAACCCTTTTAGTCCCAAAAATAACCTCTGAGTGTATCCTTCCCTGCTACATAGTAAGTCAGTGTGAAAAATATTCGTAAAGCAATTAGAATTTCATTCCAATGAATCCATTCTAATCATTTCAAATAATGAATGAAGTCATTAAGAGCTTTTTAGTAAGGAAGAAAATAAGAACCAAAACCCAAGCTTACTTAAAAATGGTATGCTCATCTCTAGTCTAAAATATTCCATGCTTCCTACCCCACAGGCTTCCAAGCCTCATGTGGCTGCCAAAACTTCACCACCACAGCCCTGGCTATCCAGGTGCCAGTTAAGGAGCTGCACAGAAATGGCCACACCAGTGATGATATTTAGACTCAATGTTTCCAGTAAAAGCCCCAGAGAAAGAAGAAAGGTTTGAATGTTGTTTTTTTTTGCTTCTGAAGAATGCTCTCTTTGTAAAAAAAAAAAAAAAAAGTTTGGGGTTTTTTTCAAGATTTTTGAATACAGAGGCCAAATAGAACACAAGCCCTTCTTTTGCTAACATTTCTGTACTCTTGAGAAATAAGAGTATAATCTTGAATCATGCTGAAGTGAAAACTGTACCAACATGAGATCTTTAAAACCCAAACAACAAAAACACACAAAAGGATCTTCTTACAGATAGATTTCTGTCAGTTTTACTTCACTTTTTTCCTACCTCAACCTATCTTCTAGCAAGAACCCTTCCAGTCCCTGAAAGATTACAGATCTCCTGAAAGGTAGAGGGGTAGGAGAGGACATGAGGGGAAAATTCAAGATGAAAGAACATTACTAATGCAAGCATATCCACTAGTTGGGATTACATATTAGAGATAAACCCCCGCAGCAAAGGACAGTTTGCTCATGGACATGGTGGATCTTGACATTTCCTCAGATACTGAGGACACTTGGATTGCTCTTGTCCTGGGCAAGGTAGCTGGTGCCAGGGTTAACATTCAGCCAGGGTGAAAAAGTAATGTCTGGTGACCATACAACCTAACTTTTTCTGTTATTCCTATTGCTTTCACAGATGAGAAGAGTAGATATAAATTAAAAGATCTTGGCATATCCAGCAACACTGCTGCTCAGCCAAGCAAAGAGAGTTTTAAATAACCCAAAGCTGTGTCTGTGGTTTTTTTCTTTCTAGGTGGCTTATTACACACCACAGCCAGGCCCTGCTGCATCTGAGTTTAAACAGGCACTGTAGCACACTCAGCAACTTTGAAAGTCAGACTTAAGCATCCAAAATAGGAATAGAAGAGCTTTAGAATGAGACAGTGTGTTTTCTGATCCTGACTTGAAGGGGTCAGATAAGGGCCTCAGACAAGTGAGATTACTCCTTTGGGCAGCAGAATATTTTTAGCTAGGCATAGAAACTGACCTTACCTTTCGAGGACTGAAGCTCAATTGGCAAAATTGAAGGAACACATACTACAGAAAGACAGAAATTAGGTAACAGGGGCAGGGACTCTGAAAGAAGCTCAGTGAACTTTTAGTGTGGAGTTGCAGCCTCACAGAAGAAGCCCCACTTCTGGGGACACGCACCAATGACAAATAATGACTGATGTTTGTTAATCTCAGAGGATCAGACTGTTTGGGCCATCCAGCTGAGAGCTTTGATAGCACTTTGAAGAGCAGCATCGAGGACTCAGCAAGAGTCACAACCTCTGGAAGTAGCACTAATTGCATTTTCATGTCATGCAACCATCACAGTCCAGACAACATGCAAAGAAACTTAGAAGAGGAAGAAGGAGATACTAAAGGGAAGGTAATAGAGATTAGTGTTGCACCAGGTTAACACAAGCACATATGTGTGGCTCTAATGGTTGGCATGGCTGGTCCAAAGCCTGTAAACTGGCAAATGTTTCCCCACTATGAGGCTTTCATATCCTCTCACAAATCAAGCACTTGTAAAAAGCAAATATTGTTATATGTTAATTTACTTACTGTGCTGGTCTGTGGGTGCTTCTTTTCTTGTGCATACCAGCACCACTAGTAAAACATCTTTTTACATCTTCAGTAGGAAAAATGACCAGAAGCACCAAGGCCAGTGTGATGTGGCAAGAGCATCAGAGCACAGAGACTCAGAGAGAGAGGGGATACACAGGATTACCAAGAGAACCTTTCACTTCTGCAGCATACAGTTCCATTCCAGAAAACTTCATAGACAGATTTCGCCCTTCCTACAACCTCAACAACAAATTGACACCATAGTCAGCTGTATCCATCTCAACATAAATCCAAGACAGCATTAAGGAGCAAGCAACAGCTCTCTATAACACATATTTGTCTCCAAATTATAAAACCTTATTACACTTTTTCACTCTACCGTGTATTAGCTAAGCAGCTCCTGATAGTACTGGTCAATAAAGCTTCTACTGGGGTTTGTTATTCAAAATATTGAGTAATAGCTCTACATTTCATTGTTCAGGCAGTTACAGCGGTTTGTGTGGGTTTGGGTTTTGCCTTTTCACTTCCTGAGTAGTAAATTCAGAGCTATCATTTTCGACAGAAAGTATGTGAAAATTAAATCTGTCTGCTTCCAACAAAATAAGTGAAAGGAGAATGGATCCAAGAAAATATTTTGTTTGTTAAATAGCAACTATACCTAGCACTGGTACCTCTAACAGTAAAGTGTGATTCAGTTTGAATCACCCTTTCTGTTAGTGCAGTGTCTTTCTTTGACAAGAAAGAAAGACAAATCTCACCTTTAGGGTGTCTGCTATTGAATCACAATTGTTTATTAAAATGTCACTGCTGACTTAAAAATCACAAAGCAGGTTCATGATCTGCCTGCTTGGCATCTCCAGTTCCCACCAGTAAATTTAGAATCATACCCTCACAAGAGGATTTCCAGAATAAAAATTTTAGTTTTTACTATGACCTTCATGGCAATATCCAACAATAGTCCTCCCTGCCCTTGGTATGCGAGCCTCTAGATTATATCAAGCATTCCTGCTAATTTAACCAAGTATCTAAACTACCTCTACTCTGAGTGTGGACCACACCCATCCCTGTAATCCCTCACTGCTGTGACATCCATTTTAATCCATGAAGATAATCTGAATTAGCCCAGATCTGCTGAACACACACACACAAAAATATAACCAGAAGTTACATTTTTCATTAATGACAACTTCAAGCAGAATTGATATTACTCCTTGAAAAAATAACAAGATACCCATTTCCTCTTACTTTCCGAGAAAAAAAAATAACGCAATTTCAGAGCATTTTAAGCTTAAAACCTACCAGATGTGTTAGTAACTAATCACAGAATATCTGAGCATCCTTTCTCTGAAAAGAAATTATGACTATTTGTGAGAGAAACAGTATTTTCTTTGAGTGAAACTTATCACAGGTAATAAAACTTCACTTAAGTCACAATCTGCTATCTCAAAGAGAAAGCCCAGTCAGGTTAAATACTGATGCATGTTCAGAGATGAAATTTGTTTGGTTCCAGGCTAACTATATAAAACATCAACAAATGCAACTGCTTCACAATGAACTGCCATTTTAGTAGGAATATTTTCACTGACACAGGCTCAGTATATTTTTTAACCACTTTTAAGACTCAATCTAATTCTCTAACCAGGATCAAAAATTATGGGGGAAAGAATGTGGCAATGCTCTAACTCTACATATCTCCATGTCTCTAAAAAGCTGGAAATAGTCACAGAACACTCATTTTTGCTCAGCCTCTCCAACAAATAAAAGCCAGCATCACCTTATCATCAGCAGGAACAAGATATTTTGGAGGTTCATAGAATAGCCTGGGTTGGAAGGGACCCTAAAGATCATTTAGTTATGCCCCCCCCCCCCCCCCCCACACACACCATGGGCAATGACACATTCCACTAGACCAGGTTGCTCAAAGCTCCATTTAACACTTCCAGGTATGTAGCATCCATAACTTCTCTGGGCAACCTGTGCCAGCGCCTCACCGCCCTCACAGTGAAGCATTTCTTCCTCTATCTAAACCTACCCACTTCCAGTTGGAAGCCATTCCTTCTTGTCCTGTCACTAAAACTTGCATATTGCTTTATATTATCCTAGGTACGTCACTGGAGGTTGACATTTACCAGAGTTCTAATTCCCAAGTTCTGCATTTATGACCTCCTAAAGCGCCTGCACATGAAGCTGTCTCATCTGTGCAGCCAAAAATCATCTTATCTCAGACACAAGTTCTCAAAGTAGACACATATCCACCATTCTACTCTGTTATTTGGCCCAAAACAGATTATGAACTTCTCAAAACGAACGCAGTAGCACTGAGTCAGTCTCTAGTGCACCACAAAATACCAAGAAAGAGACAAGCTGGTTGGTTGGCCTTTGAAATATATGGGAAAATATAATGCTGACAAAACCGTTACTAGCAAAAAACTTTCTCCCTTAGCAGAAGTTATGGGTGGTCTCTGCAAAAATAAAAAGAAATTATTAGGAGAATCTTGGCTGCTGCTCACTCACTGGCAAATGCAAAACCAAATATCTGGCACCAGGTGTGAAAGCAGTGAGGCACCCCAACCTCATGGTCATTAGAATCCTGCAAGATTTCCAACTCAAGTAAGATTTCCCAGCTCACACCTCCTTCATCAGCCCTCATCTCACTGGCTGAAATTATCTTGGCAGCAGGAATACTTCTTCATCAGCTCCAATAAGCGTTACAGATGTATCTGAATCAAACACAGCACCCGGCCGGATACGCAGCTTCGAGAACTCCCAGCGTGCCTGTTGAAAACTCCCCTCTGGGGACTGGGAGCTGTGCCTGGAATCAGCCAAAGCCCAGCAACAAAAGCCCTTCCCCATGTTTGTCTTGAACGAGGGAGTGACTGTCAGCTTGAATTGCCTCCTGATAACACAGCGAGGTGGCCTCATGCACACGCTTCATTTAAACCCCTCATTTTCCTAAAAATAATCCAAACCACAGATCCATAAGGAGTGCCTCATCAGTCCCCACCCAGAAGGTATGAGCTGATCTGCAGCTCCTATGTCAGTAACAATTTATTTGCTTGTCCAGCAAGGTTTTTTAATTTCTGCTTGTAACAAATGTCACCTCAGCCCAGCCCTAGGTCCCTGTCCTTCCTACAGATAGCATATTGTTGGGAAATGTTTCCTTTGCCAGGTGCCATCATCATCATCCTGGGATGAAGTGTCAAATGCCAGGCTTTCATCTGGGTATAACTTATTCATTATATCACTACTTCATATTAAAATAAAAAGCACCAGTGCAAAAGTACGAACAAAAAACCCTTTTTGGCAATTCAGTAACCTGAAAAATATTCAAGTGAAAAGCTCTTGAGTCAGACAGAGCAGCATCATATTATTAGAATAATATGTTAATGTTTCAGTCAGGCAATCTCTGTGAGTCTTTTGAAACACCTGTGGAAATAAGTTTCAAGCTATTACAATGCTAACAAAGACACTGGCCTGAGTCACTTTAACTGCTCAAATTAGCCATATGACTGAATTTTATGAGGTAATAAAACACATCTTGATATAAATACAATAAATACTTTGTATAACACACTACACTGAGTACACATTCAACAGCTCCTTCCTATTTTCTTTGTCTCCTCTGTTTTCCTGTTCCTCAGACTGCTTTCAGTACAGCTGCTACTCAGAAAACCCCTGAGCTGCTCGTGGTGGGATGGAAAGTGGGAGCCCATCACCTACCCCGTACAACAGGAAGTCTATCTTTAAAAGCAAAAGATACTGCAGAATAGATTTAAATCTTCCCAAGGAAACCATGTCAGTGACTCCAGCTCCCTCTGCCAGCACAAAGGAAGAGGCACCATTTCTTGCTATCTCCCTTCCCCTTTGTTAGGCCAGATCCATATTCCCAAATGTCATCACACCTCAACTTCACCTACTGGCTTTCTGCTTTTACTGCCTTCTCTGAGTGTTTTGTCATTGATAACAGAGTCTGGGAAACTATTTTCCTTACCTAGCATTAAATTACTGCTTTTACATTCATAATTGTGTCATTTTAAAAGTGCATGACAGTAAAGTTTTATAATGTCTGAAGATGGGCCTGAGTGGCAAAACCTGCGCACTGAGTGAAAATTTCCCCAATTTAGGAGGTGTAAGGTTTCAAGCTCAACACAACTTGTTCCCTTTTCTAAGTCATTATAGGTTCTGCTGCTTTGTTAAGAGGAAAGGTTTTTGAATACAGGGAGGCATTTCCACTTTTAGTTTATGATCACAGTAAAGAAGTGTAATCATTAGAGGTAAGAATGTTAAGATACAGTAGTTTAAACACTTGTTTCAGGAACATTAAAATGCTGGAAAACAAAGAGGTCATTGCATTATTGAATTCATTATGTATTTTTCATTTTCACTGAAGTAATTTTGAAAGCTGATGGTCCACATCAGCAAGGGATAGCTAATTACCAAACAGAAGCGCATGAATTAACATCAGGCAGTATTCCTGAGGCTGAAGATTTTATTACCAAATGGGTGATTGAGTAGATATAAATGATGAAGGGATAAGTCATTAAAAAGAACATGTAAATACCTAATTTAATAAGCTCAGAAAGGATTTATGGTATAATACTTGAAAAACATAACTTCCTTCACACTCTTAAAAACCAAGTTCACAGGTTTACAAGTCTTCGTCTGTTAAAGTAGAAAATTAGAGTATATATGCAATATAAGCATCAGACAAATATTTTTATTCTGCTTTATCAAAATATAATCATACTGCTTTAATCTTTTGATTCCACCTTACCAAAGCCATTCAGAAACTGCCAGCTCCTTCCTATGAGGCACTGAGATAGCCAAATCAAACACTGAGATAGCACAAAGCACAAACATAGCATCCCCAATGAAGCTGGCATAGGAACCTTCTTGTCCTTAACACGAGGAGCTCCAGGGGTGTGGCCCAACCCTCTGCCAGACACAACCTGTAGGCATCAGTGCTTGGCACCTCTGGACAGTGCTCTCAAATCGACTGACACCATTAGTTTATTATCTTATAGTAAAAACCTGCATACCTTTTGCCTGCAAACAGCCCAGGCTGCTTCATGCACTTCGTCGGAGGACACACAACAGACATCCAGAACAGTTTCAAGCATCAGTACTTTGCTCTTCTCCAGTACAACCTTTTATACCCTGCTCTCAGATGCATAATACCTGTGTGCCTTTGACTCTTTTGTGATTGGTCACTACACATCAGCATCCCGTGCTCCTTTGCCTCTAACGATGGTCACCTATTTTACACAGCTGCAATTCATCTGGGGCAAGATTTCCTGCAGCACTATCTCTATTCTTTTACAATCCCTTCTCCCACAGTAACAACGTCCACAGCAGGAAGAGAAGGAAAGGATTATTATTCACCTTAAGTAGCTCACAACCAAAATCTGAGCTTCAAACTGCCAAGAGGTGTGGTGGCACATTACTGTCCCATTAGGTCTCCCCTGGCTGCCAGGAGGAGCAGCTGATTGTTCCTGCTCCATGTAGGTGGGCACCTTGCAGACACCTGGAGATGGCCCTGGTTTAAAGCACTGCAGCTATCAGAGGTCCCCTGTCTGAGCACTTAAAGAAGCAAAAAATGGCAACTTTTTACTGCTAACAGCAATGCAGAATAAAATAATAACTTGATAAGGAACCCAAGCTACCTTCCAGTTTTGCAGTCACAAATGCAGTACAAGACACCAAGAAAAAGCAAGAAAATCAAGAGGGGAAAAAAACCCCACAGCAGTCTTGATTATATGATGGTCATTAATCTGTAAAAAGCTGGCAAGCCTGGATTACAGGAAAAGCATTTTCTGCTTAAAAACATAGTTCAACAACTAATATACCTATAGCTTTATGGTTATGCAGAAAAGTATGAAGTGTGTTTCTGAACTCCTAAGTCTGCAGCTAAGATTCAGGCAGAAATTACAACAAAGGGGATGTACTTGCTCAGTCAAAAAAAGGCCATGGAATTTTACAGTAGTTGTCCTAAAAATCCGCTTCAAATTCTCACAGAAGAATCTAAAGAGAATTCAGACTTCAGTGAGAAAGAAGCATTGGCAAATGCCCTCTACGGTAGAAATTTAAAAATTCCTTCACAATTATGATCTCTAGCACAATCATTCTAATGACTCATAGTGCACTAAGGAAATTTCATTAGCAGGCTTCTCCCCAGAGTTTGGTGGGATGCTTAGGAAGCACAACTGGCATTTTACAGATAGCCAGCACTCTTTCAAGGGGACTGAAGCAATGACCACTAGCATTCAGACCCTGTGCATTCACATAAAAACACCAAAACTATTCCAAAACTACACACCACACATAGAAGGGACCCTGCAGTATCCACAAAAATAAATTCATGAAAGTTTTGCACTTACAGGTCAAAGGTAATGGTGCCACAGTCTCAACAGGAATCTGTATTCAAAACACTTACAGCAAGGAACTGAAGCTCGAAATAATAACATCCTAAAAAACTGAAACAATAATTCCTAAACAACCAACTTGGAGACCCTTGGAAATTACCTAATTCAAATGAATTGGTGACCAGCATTTTTGAAGCCAGACAGCTTTCACCTCTTTTAACATGTTTTTACAATAACAAATCCTTGTGCAAATCATACCTGTGGTGACAATAACAATAGATCTCTTGAGCTCTGAATCATTTCCCACTCCTGTTAAATCAGCTTATTTCTCCTGCTTTGTTTACTTCATAGGAACTCGTGAGGACCTATGATTAAAAAATCACTTCAATGAATATCATCATGATCATTATCATTATTATTCTCATTATTGTTGTTATTATTATAAATAACTGGACCAAGAGAAATGTATATAGATATAAGGGGTATATATTTGTATATATGGATGCAAACAGATGTGAAGAAACTACCTCTGAGAGCTCTTTTTTCCTGATGAGGAAACCAGGCTGCCAATAGAGCAGACTCAGGAATAATGTTTATTGAAGAATGCTATAAAATGGAAGCGATCCCACTTTGAAAAAACTCTCTCCCCCTCATACCACTACACCATCTAATTAACAATTACATTATTTTGAGCATCTTAAAACCATAAGAAAATTCAGCCACTTCCACAAGAGATTTAAATACAAACATGTTATAGATTTCACAGAAATCCCTCACATCAGGCTTTAGTGTGGTGTTCTTTCTCCTGCCTTCTACACACATGTTAAAATAATCATGTCAAAGGATTGTGTCTTCAAACCTTTCAGAGGATGATTCACTCTATTCATTTTCACTAGGCACAGTGCTGCTTTACTTTAACTGAACATACCTTTTATATATTTCATGTGGATCCAGACCAACCTGCAGAGACTGCCTGACTCTTTGCTAACAATGTCAACAGACTGAAACAAAATACACGTGTAGGAAAGAAAGGATAGCTGAGAGGGAAGTGCTTGGCAGAAGGAAAGAAGCTTCTGGTGTTTTGGTGGTATGTGAAAGGAACTGGGCAGCTTCCCACTGGATTACCTGTTTCCACCTGCCCTGTCCCCACTCATCAGTGTACTGTGCCCATACACACCTCTCTCAGGTAAATCCTTTGGAGAGCAGAAGGAAAAAATGCAGTAGCTCAACCAGGACAATTGAAGGACTAGGGAGCAGCAAACTGGTTTACCAAACTGTCTCCATCTGTAGAGGGAAATGCCTATATAGATATATATATATATGGAAGGGATCTGCCTCAACCATGAGCAAATCTCTGCAAATAGGGCAGGATTTAAGCAGGACCTGCAGCAAGTTAGCCCTAAGTATGCCATGAAGGTGCAGTGACAGGGGATATTTCAGTGCATTTAAAGCATACAAAACCATCTTTGTCAGCTGCCAGCTCATATTTTTATAGCCTTTTCAAACATATCAGCTTCCTATTCCATTAAAATAATCCAGCTGATTCTTAATACCACCCCATCCTAGTATCACTACAGCTGTATCAGAGATAATATTTCTTTTCACATAAAAACAACTTTGGGGGGAGGGCAAATAAAAAGCCAGACTAGTGGTGAGCCAGACAATGATGGAATTGCCTCAGATCTCAGGATGACAAACCTCACTTCCCACTTATTGTGGTCTGTAATGAGTCTAGCCCAGCCCTTGGCCATGGAACATAAGGAAGAGGGATTTGACAACAGGTCCTCAGCTGGAGAGCTTCTTGTCAGTAATGTTCCACCTAACATTTTGGACAAAAGATCAAATTCAATGTGTTACAAAATCCTTTCTAGAAAACTCTTCTTCATAACCAGTGCTCTCATTTAAAATCTCACATCCAGAGAAACTCAGGGAGAGAAAGAGAGAAGTTTCTCTGCTGAGAGTAAAATCTTACCTTTACTTCTTTTATTTTCTAACAATGAGACTACAGGTACTATTAAAGACTATAAAACAAAGAGAAGATGTATTTGCATAGTTATCTTATCTCCCAGGTCACAATTAAGGAATCAAGGAGAGACTGGTTTGCCTCAGAAAGATCAAAGTATTTCCCTTTACTTTTTAAGATACACAAATAAACTTAAACTGGAAACAGAGAGAAAGGAAGACCTTTGCTTCTGCTAGGTATGAAGTCAGAGACATCATGGATGAGAATGTCTCAAAATGCTCACTGATTTATTTTTGCAGGCTCTCCAAAGTGTCTTGACACCTTTATTTGGGATCCAGATATTTATATAACACTCTGGAATTCATCAAAGACCAGTCTGAAATATTGTCGCATGGCAGCCAAACTGTCTCAAGATGCCTCACTAGAATTCAAACATATACACTGCACAGGAACTTCTTCTAGCAAGCTTTACAGGAGGGACCAGACAAAGCTGCCAAAGAAAATGAAATTTAACAGCCGAAAGTATGTGAAAATAACCCCTAGAATTGTGCACTTTATCTCTGCTGGGGAAACATTTTCTTTTCCTTTCCTTCCTAAGTCAATTTACATTTATTTCCATTGTACTTTGAAAAGTTATTTTGCACCACATCATTATTATTTCTATCAAGCTTTAGAGAGACTTATTTTTACTTCATTAAATCATGCAGCTAAAGCACTAACTTTAATCAAGGGACCTCAACAATTTCATCTCTTGTACATGCGGCCAGTGTCTCAGCCCTTATAAAACATTGCAGCAACTCTCGGTTTGCAGTTTTCTGACAGTCCTGTGATCACAGATGCAGTTAATACCATGAAGACCATGCAAGTTTTAATGGACTCCCAGTATTCTTTACCTGCAAGTACTTGCTTGTACTTTTTTGTCAAACATTTTCTATGAGCACCCCTTGGAAGAATAAGATTGGATGAATAATTAGGGAAATCCAACACAATAGGAAGAAGAATGCCACTGAAAGTAAAGTGTTCCTCTTATGACTTGAGAAGAAAGCATGCAGAAAAGTTTCTGTGTTCCCCAGAATCTAATTACCTGTACAGGGCAAGTTTGGAGACAGGTATTTATAGCTGTGGTTACTGTTGTTGCTGCTATTCAACAGTCACAATTATGAAATCCTAAATGCCATTCCACCTTTTCTTGTCTCCTCACTGAGCTACACTTGGAATTATTACTGTCAGCCACAAAGAAGAGAACAATTTCCAGACATGCATCCTCCATCCTGTCCTGCCATATTACTCTCACTCTGGTCTAGGAGGAATCTACTCAGTCTGCCATTTCGACAAAGAACAAGTCTAGTA
The DNA here is from genome assembly GCF_963662255.1 of Cinclus cinclus. Classification (NCBI taxonomy): domain Eukaryota; kingdom Metazoa; phylum Chordata; class Aves; order Passeriformes; family Cinclidae; genus Cinclus; species Cinclus cinclus. The sequence goes on along the minus strand of NC_085050.1, from coordinate 68,078,824 downwards.
TCCCTCTTCACCTCTTTTGCATCAGTCATTCACCATACAGACACTGTGGTATCATAATAGTTCTTGTGGTCATTCTCAGATGACTAATATTCATGAACTAGACTGTTAAAAGAACCTAAATATTTTCTAGGGTTAATTGTCTACTTCTATTAGTGGTTAGGCCTCTTACCTGGAGTGGTAGATGCTTTTGTACCTTTAGAACCTGGGGTTCTAAAGTACCCCGCTTTGGCTAGTAACACTTGCAAGATGAACATTAAAATCCACCTTTATTTCGGTGGGGCTGTACTAACTGCCTAGAGGACTTTACAAAATCCCTCAGCACTTCAGACAACCATCTGTGCTTGTCACTGGCACTTGGAAACACTGTCCTTGAGGAGCTTCCAGGATCCAAGACAGAAGACTGAAGCACTGGTTTACCAATGCACAGTCCCGACTCGTCTCCTCTAATCAGTTCTCAGAGACATTATCAGAGTTTACAGTGGAAATCACTGCACCAACCAAAGAGCCAAAGCTCTCTGTCAGCATTATTAAAAGCCCCCTAAATGGCAACCTCTGGCTCCCGAAATTCAGCCACAGTTGTTGCTAAAAACTAGTGCCATTTCACAGGAAAACTGCAGAAGTGGCAACTTTTAAACAGTAACAAACTTCCCCAAGCAACTTTTAATCCTGAGTCCCCAAGAAGTGCAGAGCCAAAGTCAATGCATTATCTATTCTCTGAGGAAACCTCTGCTGGCCTCCTCCACAGTGTCTCACAGGTCTCTCCAGCATGCAATAGTGAAAAAAAAGGAGTCACCAATACTTTCCAATGTGATTTTCAAGAAAAAGAAACATTTTAATATATGTCAGGTACATGGGCCATGAAAGAATGTACAGCAGCTTATACATAGTCACCACTTTCCCAGAAACCCAGGGCCAAATTCTGAAGTAATTGGAACCTTATGCAACTGTTGACTCTAGTGAGAGCAAACAGGTGTTATGTCAATTATCACAGATTATCCCAGTGAAATAGCCCCAATTTGGGGTTACATTATGACTATTTTGTAACTGCTTGACATAAAAGGTCTTAGAGTCAACATAACCAGGCACAAGAGGCTCATCTGTTTTAAGGTGGAGTAGTATACAATCAAGGGAAAGAAAAATTGGCCAAAGTTTCCTTCAATCCAGAAAATCCCAACAACTCCTTATCTCCAAGGAGTATTTAACAACTTGCACAAGTTAGCACAGCATAAGACTTCTCTGACATAGGCCAAGTGAAGGGCTCAGCGCATGGCTATGATAAAAATTGCCTACTAAAACCTTTGTTATCCAAGATGTTCTTTTATTTTAGGAGAATTTGCTCATTCTTCGTAAAAATACCTCATTGCTTCATGCCCACAAAAGCAAGTGAAACTACCTGCACTCTACAAAATTACAGTGTGCCTTCCCTTCAGCACCGAACAGGATTTCTGTCTAAATTCTACTCACTCACTCCATTTTCTAAAGGAAAAAATGACCTGCAACAGCTGTTGCATTGTGCTTGGCCTGAAATTAATGAAAATAAGCTAGAATTCCTATTTTTCCAATAAGCATGTACAGCCTTTTATCCCTTTGGTAGTCAAGCCCACCAACCCACCCCACAAAAAAAGAACAAGAAAACCACTGAATTAATGTTTCTTTGTCCTGACCACAAAAGAAGGATCAAGAAATTAAGGATCTTCTAAAATTCAAATGACATTGCCTCTCAGTCGATTACTATTTTGGATCGTAAAAATAAGTCCAAGGATCATGACTGATTATATTTAAACTTAAGCAGTTGTTTTCATTAAAGATGATGGAGCATAGCAAATAAACCTGTGGGACAGTAGATGTAACAAATTAAATTTACATTCCTTATGTGAGTTTAAGAATGATTTCTACACCCTTTAGCTTTATAACATGAATCTTCAAAGGGCAGTGGTGGTGGGAATTCATCTTGATAGCCTATTTCCTGAGCACATACAAAGATAAGTCTGTAATAGTGTTTTGCCCATTTATCAGTTTGTTGAAGACATTTTTAAAGCATTTCATTTACCCATAATTCAGAAAGAAAACCTCCCTATTTACAGCTGAAACCACATCAAATTTGAAAATATTGAGGGAAATTTTCACAAGGGCAGCAACGAATTCTGACATCATCTAGTTCCTATGGCCTCCAAAGCCCACAGGAGCTTTTCAAATGGAAAGTTATCATGGTAGCACCTGTCTTGGCCTTCAATAAATGTGTAGCTAGATATATCACATGGGTAGGTATGTGGATATTTGGCAAAAAATTCAGCACTGGTAGCTGCTCCATGTGCTTTTAGTCACAGCACTATAGATGCATATGACATAATCATTGTCTGGGACAATATCTGAAACACAATTATTGCTTGTTCTTAAAACCAGATGCTGTAACATGCAGCTGTATTTGGAAACTTTGGGTGCTGGCACACGCACTGGATGGACTTCCTGCACACAGACAAGTGCTGGAAATAGTGCCTCATTAAGTGGAACTTTTCCCACAAGCTCTGGGACTGTTTGGAATTCCAGTGCTCAAGGGATTAACTCATTGTTAAGCATCACCTAATTTGAAACACAATCATACCCGACAGCTTTCCATTATCACGTTAGGAAAGTTTGCCAGCTATTTCTGGGATTAACAGACAATAAGGAGATAGTTGCATCATGCCTCCCAAAACCAGAAATCTCAATCCAGGAGTAGATATCTCTGATGTCTGCTGTACACTGTTTGAGGTACATGTGCAAATACTCTTTCATGGATGGACAGATGGATATTGGAGCAAATTGGTAACTACAAGACTTGCAATCTTGGGTTTCTTTGTATTAGCTTTATTTGGAAAATGTACTTTTTTCACAACTCTCTTATTCTTTAAACGTTTCAACTTAACATAAAAAACCACAAAAACCTGAAAATAAAATAAAGAACGAAAAACATCTCCCGTATAATTACATTAAGCAGCCTGAAGAATTAAAGTAGTAGCCAATTAAGCTCATTGAGTCAGGATGGGAAGAAAAAAGCAAGTCTAATTAATGTGTATGTTGGGTAAGTGCACTTGAAGAATAAAAATCTTCCCTTGAATCTTTTAAAAAACAGGAACAAAATTCAACCTTCAAACAATACTGATTAATGAAAAGGAATACTGAGTGAATGATACTGGTCCTCTATTTTTACTAGGATTTCCTAACTTTACCCTTTATGTGGTTATGCATTCATCCACAGAACTCTTTCCAGGTAGCTTAAAATAAATTGGGCTCAAATACAGCACATCAGATGTGACAAAGAAGCCCATTCCTTTGTGATTTCATTCATGAAATTCCATACAAGATGATTCTGGTGAAAAGGAGGTGCAAGAGAAAGAGTTAGAGCAAATTAAAACACTTCCCTCTCACCTTATGCAAACAGTTGCACAGAGCACCTAGACCAGCTTCTCCTGCCTCCTGCAGTTTTAGGTGCTGCTGATGCTGGCCCATCCCCTTGAACCATGCAGCAGTCCTGTGGAGAACACAGGAGCCTTGGCTCTGCTGCCCACTCTGCCCCTTCCATCTGCTTTGCCTTTCAGCAACTGCAACCTAAATTATGAGTCAGGACATGCTCACCAAAATTTTCTCTTCCATGCTAAATATTTCCATATTACTACCAACCTGACCCAATAAAAATATCAGACACAACAGACTTCTGTTTTTTAACAGCACTGCATCTGATCCATCACTCACAACTTCTGAAATACCTATCAACAGATTAATAACAGTTCCATGTATACATGTATCAAAGACACAGACTTACATAAAACCAGAAATTTTTTTCCTGAATCTTAATGCGACAATAAAAATCTCACTTTTGAAGGAGGGTTAGAAACTGATCCAGACATGGCTGAACAAAACAAGAGTCTTTCTATTCCTCTCAGTAGTCTTTGGATCAGGCCCTGATTTATTTATCAGCATCTATTTATTTATTTATGAAGATCCTTAGGGTGCCAACTTGTTAAATTAAATGTAAATCAACAAAAAATATCTTTGTGATTCTTATTTCCTCCATGTTGAGAAACAGATTATCTTGAGGAATGTAATTTGTTGGTGAGTATAACTATTGATTTCAGAATAATGTCTGGTTTTGAACATTTTTCTGCATCTCCTGCCAAGCTCCGTGGAGATATTTTATATGAGATATTAGTCAAAACCTGTAAGTCTGCTAAATTAAACAGGGGGCTCTAGGGTCTTTGAAAATTAAGTGTGGTGAAATCAGAGACTTTTACCTACACAACTTAGTGAAAATAAGCAGCTACAAAGCACACTGCACTTCATTGTTTTGAGTTCTTCAGCCCATTACTAAATTTAAAGCCAGCATTTGGGTTTATTACTTCTTTCCACAGATTTCACATTTCTCATCTTATTTTCAATGCTGGTCAGAACTGGAACCTCTTTCTGCCCTTTTTTTTAGATGAGGGCTAAGAATAGATTTCCTTCCAGCATGTTATTAGTTGTTCTGATTTGGTCCATGACTGTTTCTGTTTTTCTGTGTAACTCTGAACTTAAGCTCTGTCAATTATCTTACGACAGTCACTTTGTCCCTCTGATTTCACCTTGAAGAAAAAGGTATTTGCGATAATGATATTTAGGGGAATCATTTGTTCACTGTACCTGTGGGGTTTTAATACACACAGAGACTTCTGTGATTGATTTGTTCAGATCATAGTTCAGTGGGGCACTCCACACTTCCTACTTCTGGAATAAGTTCAGCCAGGCTCTAATACAGGCATACATTTCCTAGCAAGTATCCCAGTCACCCCATTCCCAACTAGCTATATATTTGATTCCAATTTTTCTTGTAAGTTTTCTCTGGCTAAACTATTGTATTTACTAATAGAGATACTTTACAATCGTTATAAAAGATATCAGCAGAGGGCATCTTCATTTTGACCTTTTCAAAGACATTGCATCCTCTTGGCATTTCCAATAATTATAACACACTGATTGCTTTGCTTTCGTTTTGTGAAGGAAATAGGAAAAAAAAACCAAAAACCTCCCATTCACCTCTCTAGCATATTAGTTCAAGGATCAGACAGCACTAAAATCCCTCTTAAGACCTCAGGTCAGGGTAAATTTCACCCTTGAAGAGCTACACAGAGGGAACCAGTTTCTTTTATTCCCATTTTGGAAAGAGTCTTTCTGCTTTGCTGTATATCTGGACTTTTTCCTCAAATGTGGTCTTTAAAACATGGGTGTCCCCAGATTACCTCTGGTTGAGAAGACATGGACTCAGCTATAAAATGACACAAAAGAAAAACCAAGCCAAACAAATTTAAGATTCATTAACTGAAGGAAAGAGTATTTGTTGGCACTTAGAATGACTCTGTGACATATGGGCTGCAAATTTACCTTTACAGCAGTGTTCTTTGGGATCATATTTATCATATCTTTTTTGTCTATCACAATTGTTACAAGCATCTGTGAGTACTAATAGTCCTGGCCCAGGAAATGCTGCTTCTCTAGCCCCTATCTCACCAGAAGTATTTCTATTTCATTGTATCCATGTCCGAAAGACAAAAATGAGTGCTTCAATATTGTTTTTTTCTAGAAACAGGAACAAGATGGATTTTTCTCTGCTCAGATTTCACACAGATGAGAAAATTACAAATTCTGTCACTCACTGAACACTCAACCCTCTCTATTGTGCTGTTTTTATGATTACTTTTTCCACTGGATGAATACAAACCAAAACCATTATACATTTCCTAGGAAGAAGAGGAATGAAGAAGAACAAGGTTTTGAGTTTGTTCATAAAAAGCTAATAAAATTCTTTTATAATGAAATTTTACAACATAGGCCATCACCTATCCTCCAGTAGTTCCCAGGGATCTCCATATTACGCTCTGAATTTTGTCATTGGCATTTAATCACTCAGTTAAATGAGAAAACTCAGGCTGCTGTGACACCCTTTCACTGTTTCCTGAAGAATGATGTCACAAACCTTACAACAAAGGGAAGCACAGTCTTCATTCTTAATTTTCTTCTTCCTTTCATTTTCTTCTTAATTTGCATTGAACAGTTACCTAAATTACTCCTTATACATCAATAATACAAGTGCTCACAATTAAAAGCTACTACTACTAATACCAATATTTCTATTATATACACCAGATAAAAACCTAAGTACTCATGTCCTAATGACAAGGAAAACACCTACCAATGTAGCATAAGCTTATCCTAAAGTAAACAGACACAATTCCATTTAGGTGGCTAGAGCCTACTAACCACCAGAAAAGGGAAGGCTAAAACATTAAGGAGTGGAACACCAACTGTTTAAAAAGCAAGCATGTCGACTAATGAAAAATGTTTCCCATTATTAGACTGCCTTATAAATACTTATTGAGCAACATTAACAGCAGCAGTAAAAGAGCTATGTGTAATATAACATGTGCCATATATCATGCATTTGTCTCTGCTTAGATTAAGAATGTGTGTTATTTATGAACAGTGAAGTTGTAAGTTTAAAGAACCATTTGGGGGAGCAAAGTTAGATTAGGGACACTCAGTGTAGGCCACATTGTTTGTCACTGAGTCTCATAACTTAGAATTACAGTACTGTGACTCCTGTCACATGCAGCCACATTTCAGAACTGTTTACTGCACTCAGTGGCCTCTCTTTGTCAAAGGTGAGCAACCTGGTACCAAATTTACATGAGCTTTCAACCAGCTTTCAGGCTCGCATTTCAAAACACGTGGGACTAATTCTGGAGCCAAAATAAACCTTTAAATCAAGCGACAAGAAGAAATGGATCATTTTAAACAAGATCTTTAACCATCACAACAGGAGAAGTCATCAAACAACCCAGGTCCAGTTACTGGAGTGCAGTTTAGGTACATGGTGGCCAATAAAACCTGAAGCAACTTTAGTGGTGATTAAATATGTCCTGGTTAAACATGTGCTTTGTTTAACTTCACTGACTTTTTTCACCTATCCCTCCCCACACACAGATTCACATCACTGAATTATGAGAAATAGTATCTCACAAATATCTGACTCAAATAATAATAGAATAATGGAGTTTTGGGGGTTGAACAGGACCTTAAAGAGCACCTCTTTTCAACCCTCCCTGCTGTGGGCAGAGACACCTTCCACCAGACCTAGTTGCTCAGGATGCACCCAGTCCTTCCCATTTACGTCATTAATGAAGATAGTAAAAGCATTCTGGTTTGCACAAGGCTTACAGCAATAAAGACCCGCAGGATACATATATTCAAAATGCTCAGAAGCATAATACGGTCAGTGTCAAAAAGCAAACTACTAAATTCCATTTGTTAAGCATTAGAATGCTCCATTAGAGCAAACCCCAGATACTTAGAACTCCTGCTCCACAGCTACTTACCACAGACAGAATGTGCTACTATAGGAAACTAAATACATTGAAAAAGGATGTATGAACTGACGCTTTCATTCTGCACACACCTTCAAACCAGGCATGTGAGAAAAATACATGTTAAATTTGTTTATAGAGGCTAAATCAGGTAGTACCACCTCAGAGCTAATTTATTCTGAGCTAGGTAGTCAATATAATCCAAGTGTAAAGCAGATAATCTACTGAAGGCATTATAGGAAAAATGTGGTCATGTTTTCAAAGCACATCACCAAATGTGATAAATAATTATTCTAAATTTTTGCATTTTATTTATTCTAAAGTGGGTTGGAGGGGTTTTTTAACACAGAATGCAGAAATTTTACTGACAAGCAGCTAACAGCAATTTCTGTATTTTTAGACTAATAAGGATCAAAGTAAAAAATCAAAATCAATTCTATACATTAGCCTTTTAAAGAGGGTGTGTTAAAAAGTCAGCAAAAATAATCCTGCTGTAATGGCACTTTCTTTACTGTCTTCTTTTCTCCTCCTTAAAATATTAAGGCTATGCTAATTTCAGCTCCTCTTCCCCATTTCAGCTATAGCAGTTGCTCAACAGCCAACCATCTCTATACAGAAGGTAATAGAAGAATAGTTTAATGGACTGTCATCATCCAGAACAAGCAGGGAAGAAAAACCTCAACAAGCAGGTGAATCCAAATATGTAGTTAGGAAAATAATTCTTTAAAATGTCAGGAAGGAAAAGGACAAAAGAAACAGGAAATCTGTGTGGTTTGATCATCAGTGCAACGATTGCCTGTAGAATTTTTCATTTAGGAATTGTGTTGATGTTAGTCTGGACTGAAACATGCCCTCAAACATCAGAGTCCAAAGAACATTTTAAACAGATGAACAAAGTAAAAAGCAGAACATTCGTCATACTGAAGGATCATGATAAAATGAAAGGGTCTATTTCACTCTTTCTAAATCTGGTCTCTACAGGACAAAGCTTCTTCCATCATTCTGCACTACTGTGTAGAGCTCATTAGGGATATCTTCTTTTCCAAGCCATTCTCTGGCACAGACATGCTGTAAACACAGCTTTCATGAGTGAGAGCAGGGCTTACTTTAATCCCAAATGCAGTTTTGAAAAACCTAAAACCTCTTACCAGAAATTACATCAAGCCACATCCAAGCCATCCCTAGAAGAGCCAGCCACCAGCCAGTGCCTGCCTTGTGCCCCAAAGCACAACATCTTTTTCCCCTATGCAATATTGCTATTGATTACAAATCATCCTTTTCTGAATTATTAATTTTGCAGATAGGCAATGACGAGTTTTACAGCTTACGCACACACTTCAAGTTATTCAGTGTAGCTGCAGATACTTGTCAACCATACTGGTCATTTTTTGCACTGATAAAATGCATTAATTATGTGCTGTATCAAAAATGCCATCACTTTTTCACAGAATCACACAATGGGCCAGGTTGGAGGAGACCACAGTGGGTCATCTGATACAACCTCCCTGCTCAAGTAGGGTCATCCTGGAGCATGTGGCACAGGATTGTGTCCAGACAGTTCCGGGATATCTCCAGTGGGGCAGAGTCAACACCCTCTCTGGACAATCTGTTCCAGCACTCAGTCACTTGCATAGCAAAGCAGTTCTTCCTCAGGTGGAACTTCTTCTGCATTCTTTCCTTCCTTCTGCCCCTTGCCTCTTGTCCTATTGCCCAGCACCACTGAGCAGAGCCTGGTCCATCCCCTTGGCACCTCCCTTCAGATGCTGACAGACATGGGTGAGGTTCCCTGTCGGTCATCTCTTCTCAAGGCTGAACAGCCCCATATCTCCTCCTAAAAGAGATGCTCCGGTCCCTTCATCATCCTCCTTGCCCTCCACTGAACCAGCTCCAGGAGCTCCATGTCTCAGAAATGGACACAGCATCCAGATGTGGCCTCCCCAGGACTGAGCAGAGGGGCAAGATCACCTCCCTCTGCCTGCTGACAGTGCTCTTCCTAATGCCAGGAAAGAAGAAATACAGCTCAACTTTACCATAAGCAGGTGAACAGCAGGTTCAAGGAAAACAAAAGTCAAAAGGATATTAAGAAACATATCTTATACATCTAGTATAACTCTTAAGTTATTAGGATACACTGAAGAAGTGACAAACTGCAAAAAATACTCCTCCATTAATTAACATATGCACAGGGCATTCCTGAAGTATCAGGAGGAATACATGAAGTGGGATAATGCTTTGTGCAAACAAAGCAAAATAAATCATTATTATGTTTTTTATGCTACATATTGTTTTCACAGACAAATGTAGTGTTTATTGCAGGGAAACAGCCAAATGGCAAAGTTCTTGGAAAGCAAATCTGCATGCTCTCTACCAATCATTTCAAGTAAATTATAATTATTTTCTTTGGCACCTTGTGAAACATGACTGACTGTGTATGAGGGTTGGTGTCCTCAGGACTGGTGTTGTCATGCCCCTGCTCTTATAAAAAACACCCTCTGCCAAGACAAACAATGGCCTAGAATTTGGTAAGTTTTTCTGAGCAGACATAATGAGGTGCAGTTGACTC